>NC_057799.1:339673746-339861681 GCF_018294505.1 Triticum aestivum
CACTGTTCATCCAGAGGCAGCATCGATTGGCTTCAATTAGCAGCAGTAGCGAAGGAATCGCTCGATCGGGTTCAATTAACACCCATCGATCGATCGCTCGGGTTCTGTAACGCGTAGCCTGCAGTGCAATCGCTCGGGTTCAGTTAGAGCCCAACGCCTCGCACACACGCGTGTACGTACGAGAGAAACGCGCATCGCTCGGCCCTCGACCACCCACCGTAACCGGGGACTCCCCGATATTTTCCGCGCCCTCGCTTCTACCACGGTTTTTTCCGTCATGGACGACCCAAAGAATGTCATGCAGCTGCGTCTCCGGCCCACCCAGGACAAAAAGCCCATTTTCTGTCATAGAAGTAGGACCCCACCACATCTATGATGATATCGGGTTTTGTCACAATTATCGCCATAGAAGTGTCATAAGTATGTCAGAAAAAAAATTCGTTCGGCCCAAAATGTCACGGATGTGTCTTTTTTGTAGTGCTAGAGCCAACCGACCGGGCCGCTCCTAGTGGACTGTTCACATGGGCCTGTTCTTTGTGTTTTTCCAATACTCATGTTGAGAGATAGCCAGATAAGTGGGGCCAAATACATGTGTACGTGCCTTTTATCGCTAATTGCATACTAGATGTTCCATGTTCACTCGATCGTTAGGGGGGGAAGGCCCCTGCTCGCCCCCCTTGGCTCCGCCACTGGAGGAGTGGCCGCAGGTCAGATCGCTCCTTCCCCTTTTTAATTTTAAATTGGGGGACTAGCTTCCCAAGTCACCAAACAGTTAGCACACTTTAATTAACCAAGTAGGAAGTACACCCGTAAGATACATAGGCTACCTTAGGAAAAGCTGACACTGGTATACGTGGAAAGTGCAGAGACAACTAGCAAAAAGTGTAGCCTTCCTCCGCGCATATAACCGAATAGTACTAATGATAAGGAAAAGTGAGGATGGATGGACTTTCCTGTATGATCACGCCGATCAGATCCATGTGGCCGGCCCACCCACCGCGCTCATCGTTGGCATTATAGTCCGGGAAGTCTTCTCGGCTGAGCCGCCGCCGCTCAGACTATATTTTTCCTAGTAGCGGATCCGTTATACTACCGAGCGCCAGGCACGATGGTCCAAAACTTCTTTGATTTCGATCTAGCACTACAAACAAATAGTACGAGGCGACAGCAAGAATTTACAGGAAAGATAATCTACGGGAACAGATCTAACTAAAAAAATATCACCTGATTGCCACATCGATCCGTGACTATCACCTAGCAGGCTCTAAATGAAAGCACCAATGTTGGTTATATATCCGGCATATCTCATAGTAGGGGTCCTAAGCTAGGCGTCTTGGAGTGATGGTAACACGGACACAGGATTTTACCCAGGTTCGGACTCTCTCGAAGAGATAATACCCCACGTCCTGCTTTTGATTGTATTGATATGGGTGTAGTACGTAGTACATGTATCTACCACGAGATTCTAGTAATGAATATGAGATTGTCTATTGACTAGCCTTGCCTCGGTTTATATATGCACCGTAGGCCTAGGGTTTAGAGGGGTCCTTGTCTTGTGCGCCATGTCTTGTGGAATCCTCCTTGTATTCGGCATGGGCTGCCCGAAGTGGCCCATTAGTGAATCATCATGGGGGTCCTCGGCCTGACCCACTAGTCGGGAGACGACGTGGTGAGTACCCCCTAGTCCAGGACACCATCACCAACTAGATTGGTATTTCTTGCAATCGGAGAGGTGCTTAGTTTTGGGTTCAATCTTGCGTGATTCCACCTAGTGACAAAGTAGGGGTAGCGAGATGCATATTGTATTGTTGCCATCAAGGATAAAAATATGGGGTTTTGATCATATTGCTTGAGTTTATCCCTCTACATCATGTCATCTTACTTAAGGCGTTACTCCATTCTTTATGAACTTAATACTCTAGATGCATTCTGGATAGCGGTCGATGTGTGGAGTAATAGTAGTAGATGCAGGCAAGAGTCAGTCTCCTTGACACAGACTTGCTTGTACCTCCTACTGGATTGATACCTTGGTTCTCTAACTGAGGGAAATACTTATCACTACTTTGCTGCATCACCCTTTCTCTTTAAGGGAAAACCAACGCAAGCTCAAGAAGTTGGAGGAAGAGTTTCTAGTGCCGTTGCTGAGGAGGTCTACATAAAGCCTACCAAGTACCTATCATAAACTCTCATCTCTTGCATTACATTATTTGCCATTTGGCTCTGATTTTCCTCTCTCCCACTTCTAAAATGATTTTCAGAAAAATACAAAAAGATTTGCCTTTTTATTTGCCCCTCTTTCGTTCGTATTTTCGTTTGCCTTTTGTTTTCTCGTTTGCTAGATTGGTTTGTTGCCACCATGTCTTAATCCGAGGAGGTTTTTTATCGAAAAAGATAGTTGTAATATTGAGGAAAATTTTGATGAGTTTGCTAATAACGATCCTCATGAAGAACCTACTATCATGCATACTAAAAAATTCCGCAAAGGTAGCGGTAATATTATTGGAAAAGGTGTTATTCAAGATTTCTTTACTTGTGCTGGCACGCTACCAGGAGGATCTATTCTTCATAAAACTAATAGTCTTGCGGCTGCTATAACTTTGCTCATAATTGAACTTGAAAGACAATTTGTTCATATGCATCCTTGCATACAAAGGATTTTCCTAGAGTTCTCCAATATTCAGCATTCTCACGTTAAGCGAGCTGCCACTATATTTTTAGCTCACGACTTTAGATTTATCATGAAAGAAGCTAGCGAAAACTTTGCTCATTACAAAATAAATGTTGGCTGTCCTCCCATAGAGGAGATCCTTTTTAATCAAGAGGAAATAACGAGATTGCAATCTCCTGATTATGTTGCCTATAATGAAAATGTTAGAAAAAGAGTCCCTACTGAAGTTTTTGTTGATAAGATCTCTGAGCTTAATGATAATTTTGCTAGACAAAAAAACGGACTAGGGTTCGTGCTAGGAGATAATCCTATGACGTTTCACCAGAGGAAAGCTTACAATGACGAGTTGATTATAAACTATAAGGGGCCTAAGGAGGAACCTATCCTCCTGCACTCGATCTTAGGGATCCCTATCCTATTAAATTTAGCCCTTTTGATTTTTTTTTCTTACCACAAAGTAAACTTGCAACTGAAAGAAGGGAGTATGAGATGAGGATGGATGATCTCCCTTACTATTATGCCAATACCTAGATCTATTGCAATATGCCTAGCTAGGGGTGTCAAACAATAGCGCTTATTGGGAGGCAACCCAATTTTATTTTTATTTTTGCTTTTTTGGTTATATTTTTCAATAAATTTTCCATCTAGCCTCTGGTTAGATGTTTTTTTATGTTTTAATTAGTGTTTGTGCCAATTAAGACCTTTGGGATGGCTTACGGTGATAGTTGATTTGATCCTGCTGAAAAACAAAAACTTTTGCGTCCAGTAAAATAATTTTCATTTTTAACATAAGCACGATAAAATACTGATTATTTTTTAACAGGATTGATATAAAAATCGCCTATGTTGTCCTAATTTTTTAGAATTTTTGGAGTTACAGAAGTATTCTAGGTTTATAAATTACTACAGACTGTTCTGTTTTTGACAGATTCTGTTTTCTATGTGTTGTTTGCTTATTTTGATGAATCTATGCGTAGTACCGGGGGGTATGAACCATGGAGAACTTTGAATAAAGTATATATTACACCAATATAAATAAAGAATGAGTTCACAACAGTACCAAAAGTGGTGATTTATTTTCTTATACTAACGGGTCTCATGAGTTTTCTGTTGAGTTTGGTGTTGTGAAGTTTTCAAGTTTTGGGTAAAGATTTGATGGACTATGGAATAAGAAGTGGCAAGAGCCTAAGATTGGGGATGCGCAAGGTACCCCAAGGTAATATTCAAGGAGAACCAAGAGCCTAAGCTTGGGGATGCCCCAGAAGGCATCCCCTCTTTCGTCTTCAATCTATCAGTAAATTTACTTGAGGCTATATTTTTATTCACCACATGATATGTGTTTTTCTTGGAGCGTCTTGTAGATATGAGTCTTTGCTTTTTAGTTTGCCACAATCATCCTTGCTGTACACACCTTTTGAGAGGGACACACATGAATCGTGAATTTATTAGAATACTCTATGTGCTTCACTTATATCTTTTAAGCTAGGCAATTTTGCTCTAGTACTTCACTTATATCTTTTTAGAGCATGGCGGTGGTTTTATTTTATAGAAATTTTTGAACCCTCTTGCTTCACTTATATTATTTTGAGAGTCTCTCTAAACAGCATGGTAATATGCTTTGGTTATGAATTTAATCCTAATATGATGGGCATCCAAGAGGGATATAATAAAAACTTTCATATAAAGTGCATTAAATACTATGAGAAGTTTGATTCCTTATGATTATTTTGAGATATAAAGATGGTAATATTAGAGTCATGCTAGTGAGTAATTTTGGATTGGTAGAAATACTTGTGTTAAATTTTATGATTCCCTTAGCATGCACGTATGGTGAACCGTTATGTGATGAAGTCGGAGCATGATTTATTTATTGACTGTCTTCCTTATGAGTGGCGGTCGGGGACAAGCGATGGTCTTTTCCTACCAATCTATCCCCCTAGGAGCATTCGTATATTACTTTGTTTCGATAACTAATAAATTTTTGCAATAAGTATGTGAGTTCTTTATGACTAATGTTGAGTCCATGGATTATACGCACTCTCACCCTTCCACCATTGCTAGCCTCTCTAGTACCGCACAACTTTCGCCGGTGCATTAAACCCACCATCACCTTCCTCAAAACAGCCACCATACGTACCTATTATGGTATTTCCGTAGCAATTCTGAGATATATTGCCATGCAACTTCCACCATTCCGTTTATTATGACACGCTTCATCATTGTCATATTGCTTTGCATGATCATGTAGATGACATCGTATTTATGGCAAAGCCACCATTCATATTTTCTTTATACATGTCATTCTTGAGTCATTGCACATCCCGGTACACTGCTGGAGGCATTCATATAGAGTCATATATTTGTTCTAGTATCGAGTTGTAATTCTTGAGTTGTAACTAAATAAAAGTGTGATGATCATCATTATTAGAGCATTGTCCCATGTGAGAAAAGGCTGATGGAAGCTATGATTCCCTCACAAGTTGGGATGAGTCTCCGGACTTTACAAAAAAAATTAAAAGAGGCCAAAGAAGCCCACAAAAAAATAAAATAGGCCAAAGAAGCCCACCAAAAAAATGAGAGAAAAGAGAAAAGAGAGAAGGGACAATGTTACTATCCTTTTTCCACACTTGTGCTTCAAAGTAGCACCATGATCTTCATGATAGAGAGTCTCCTATTTTATCACTTTCATATACTAGTGGGAAAATTTCATTATAGAACATGGCTTGTATATTCTAATGATGGGCTTCCTCAAATTGCCCTAGGTCTTCGTGAGCAAGCGAGTTGGATGCACACCCACTTAGTTTCTTTAAAAGCTTCCATACACTTATAGCTCTAGTGCATCTGTTGCATGGAAATCCCTACTCACTCACATTGATATCTATTGATGGGCATCTCCATAGACCGTTGATACGCCTAGTTGATGTGAGACTATCTCCTTCTTTTATCTTCTCCACAACCACCATATTCTATTCCACCTATAGTGCTATATCCATGGCTCACGCTCATGTTTTGCGTGAAAGTTGAAAAAGTTTGAGAACATCAAAAGTATGAAACAATTGCTTGGCTTGTCATCGGGGTTGTGCATGATTTAATACTTTGTGTGATGAATATGGAGCATAGCCAGACTATATGATTTTGTAGGGATAACTTTCTTTGATCATGTTATTTCGAGAAGACATGATTGCTTTGTCAGTATGCTTGAAGTATTATTGTTCTTATGTCAATATTAAACTTTTGTTTTGAATCTTATGGATCTGAATATTCATGACACAATAAAGAAAATTACATGGATAAATATGTTAGGTAGCATTCCACATCAAAAATTCTGTTTTTATCATTTACCTACTCGAGGACGAGCAAGAATTAAGCTTGGGGATGCTTGATACACCTCCAACATATCTACAATTTTTGATTGTTCCATGCTATTATATTATTTGTTTTGGATGTTTTGTATGCATTAATATGCTATTTTATATTATTTTTGGGACTAACCTATTAACCTAGAGCGCAGTGCCAGTTTCTGTTTTTTCCTTGTTTTTGAGTTTCGCAGAAAAGGAATATCAAACGGAGTCCAAACGGAATAAAACTTTCACGATGATTTTTCTTGGACCAGAAGACACACGTAGGAATTGGAGTCCAAGTCAGAAGACCCACGAGGCGGCGACAAGCCGTAGGGGCGTGCCTTGGGGGGGGCGCCCCCTGGCTTGTGGCCCGCTCGGGAGTCCACCGACCTCCTTCTTCGTCCTATAAATTGAAATATATTCCCAAACCCTCAAAGCAAGCCACGAAAATACTTTTCCACCACCTCAACCTTCTGTTCCCTTGAGGTCCCATCTTGGGGCCTTTTCCGGTGATCTGCCGGAGGGGGATTCGATCACGGAGGGCATCTACATCAAACCTATTTCCCTTCCGATGAAGCGTTAGTAGTTTACTTCAGACCTACGGGTCCATAGCTAGTAGCTAGATGGCTTCTTCTCTCTCTCTCTCTGTAATTCAATACCATGTTCTCCTCGATGTTCTTGGAGATCTACTCGATGTAATCTTCTTTTTCGGTGTGTTTGTTGAGATCCGATGAATTGTGGATATATGATCAGATTATCTATGAATATTATTTGAATCTTTTCTGAATTCTTATATGCATGATTTGATATCTTTGTATTTCTCTTAGAATTATCGGTTTGGTTCGGCCAACTAGATTGGTATGTCTTGCAATGGGAGAGGTGCTTAGTTTTGGGTTCAGCCTTGCGTGATTTCACCCAGTGACAAAGTAGGGGTAGCGAGACATGTAATGTATTGTTGCCATCAAGGATAAAAATATGGGATTTTTATCATATTGCTTGAGTTTATCCCTCTACATCATGTCATCTTACTTAAGGCGTTACTCCGTTCTTTATGAACTTAATACGCTAGATTCATTCTGGATAGCGGTCGATGTGTGGAATAATAGTAGTAGATGCAGGCAGGAGTCGGTCTCCTTGACACAGACGTGATGCCTATATACATAGTCATTGCCTTAGATATCGTCATAACTTTGCGCTTTTCTATCAATTGCTCGATAGTAATTTGTTCACCCATCGTATTTTTTTGCCTTCAAGAGAGAAGCCTCTAGTGAAACCTATTGCCCCCGGGTCTATTTTCCAGTGTATATTTTCAGATCTATAAACCAAAAATACCAAAAATATCTTGCTGCAATTTATTTACTTTTATTTTTTTACGTTTTAGCAATCTTTTATACCTATATCTATCAGATCTCACCTTTGTAATTGACTGTGAAGGGATTGACAACCCCTTTATCGCGTTGGGTGCAAGTGTTTGATTGTTTGTGCAGGTGCATAGATTGGAGACTTGCTTGTACCTCCTACTACGAAAAGATGAAGCAGGATGCCCTGGTCGAACTCGCCTCGGCCATCATCGACCCCTAGTACGAAAAGATGAAGCAGGATGCCCAGAGAACAAGTCCCCTATCCTGGCACAGGGCCTAGACGCGGCAACTGGATGAACCTCACCTCAGGTTCGCGGCCAAGAGCGTGTACACATGCTACGAGATGCACAAGCCGATCGTTGACATGAGGAAGTGCCTCGTTACCCAAATCGACGAGCCCGGATTGATCCACAAGCAGAGCAAGCATCACAAGAAGTAGATGATGATTAGATGATCATTTATGCTACTTAATCATGCTTGTAATATATAGTTTACTTTATTGGTGTGTGGAAATGTCATGTGTGTAGTAGCCACCTATGTAATTATGCATGTAATAGTTTACTTTGGTGTGTGCAAATGCCATGGTTGTAGTAGCCACCTATGTAAGTGGATGTTTAGTTTGGTTATGCAACCATGTCCTTATAAGTGTGTGTGTATATATGTATGCTGTTGTTCTGTATGCAATCCCATCGCACAACACACACGTCTTATTAGCAGCAACTGTCTGTGTTATTATTGGTCTTCGCACACATTTCTGATTACAGACCTGTTTGCCGCGTATCACACACATCTTGTTATATTGAACTGTTTCTATTCCCTTGCCTCAACACAAACAGTTCATCCGAGTGAACCGCATGCCGTATATCACACACACCTTGATCTGGCTGACCGTTTCTTTTGTGTTGCCTAATCACAAACAGTTCATTCGAGTGAATCGTATGTTGTATATCACACACACCTCCATCTGGTTGCCCGTTTCTTTTGTTCCTCCTCATCGCAAACAGTTAATTGAGCTGAACCGTATGCCCTGCATCGCACACGCAACTAAAATCTGAACCGTGTTTGATGCATCCTCCATCGCAAACGGTTTGCACCTTTTTTGACGGTTTTTTACACCACTTGCGATTATGGCATCGCAAACGGTTTATGTATTCTCATACATCTCCAATGTGTCTATAAATATTTTATTGTTCCATGCTATTATATTATCTGTTTTGGATGTTTTATATGCATTAATATGCTATTTTATATTATTTTTGGGACTAACCTATTAACCTAGAGCCCAGTGCCAGTTTCTGTTTTTTCCTTGTTTTTGAGTTTCGCAGAAAGGGAATATCAAACGGAGTCCAAACGGAATAAAACTTTCACGATGATTTTTCTTGGACCAGAAGACACACGTAGGACTTGGAGTCCAAGTCAGAAAACCCACGAGGCGGCGACAAGCCGTAGGGGCGCGCCTTGGGGGGGGGCCTAGCTTGTGGCCCCATCGGGTGTCCACCGACGTCCTTCTTCGTCCTATAAATTCAGATATATTCCCAAACCCTCAAAACAAGCCACGAAAATACTTTTCCGCCCCACAACCTTCTGTTCCCTTGGGATCCCATCTTGGGGCCTTTTCCGGTAATCTGTCAGAGGGGGATTCGAGCACAGGGCATCTACATCAAACCTATTGCCCTTCCGATGAAGCGTGAGTAGTTTACCTCAGACCTACGGATCCATAGCTAGTAGCTAGATGGATTCTTCTCTCTCTCTCTCTCTCTCTCTCTCTCTCTATTCTTCAATACCATGTTCTCCTTGATGTTCTTGGATATCTATCCGATGTAATCTTCTTTTGCGGTGTGTTTGTCGAGATCCGATGAATTGTGGATTTATGATCAGATTATCTATGAATATTATTTGAATCTTCTCTGAATTCTTATATGCATGATTTTATATCTTTGTATTTCTTTCTGAATCATCGTTTGGTTTGGCCAACTGTCGGTTCTATATCCGGCGTATCTCGTTGTAGGGGTCCTAAGCTAGGCGTCTTGGAGCGATGGTAACACGGACACATGATTTTACCCAGGTTCGGGCTCTCTCGAAGAGATAATACCCTACGTCCTGCTTTTGATTGTGTTGATATGGGTGTAGTACATAGTACATGTATCTACCACGAGATTGTAGTAACGAATATGAGATTGTCTATTGACTAGCCTAGCCTCGGTTTATATATGCACCGTAGGCCTAGGGTTTAGAGGGGTCCTTGTCTTGTGCACAAGTCTTGTGGAATCCTCCTTGTATTCGGCATGGGATGCCTGAAGTGGCCCATTAGTGAATCATCATGAGGGTCCTCGGCCTGACCCACTCGTCGGGAGACGACGTGGTGAGTACCCCCTAGTCCAGGACACCGTCAGTAGCCCCCCTGAACCGGTCTTCAAGTTGAGGACGCTCCTCAGTTCTTCTGAATAATTCTTCGTCTTCATTGTCGGTCTTGAAAACTGGTTCAACAAATCTTCCCATGTCCGATCTTGATGGTCACCGAGCTGAATCCGAAGAGTTTACATGTCGGGCATCCGAGGAGCCCCTTTAAGTTATCGACCTTTATCAATGCCTTGTAAGTTTTTTACGCCACACCTGGGGTGTGAAGTGTTTCCCGTGCGATGGCGTCCTCTTGCGTCCGAGCTCTAATGCCGAACTAAATCCGAGGCGTCTTTTCACAGCCGAGCTCCAACACAATTCGGCATTCGAGGTAACATAGATTACCTTAGCCTCTAAAAATTTGAATGAGTTCATCCGAGCTTAAGTGCCGTAGTAGTCTTCTATGGAACGAGCCATTTGAATCCGAGCTTTATGCCGGACCGCTTCCGAGCTCCAACACCTGACTGCATCCGAACTCTAACGATGGTTAGTGTCCAAGGTGTCATAAACTACCTCGGTCTTTAAAGGATTAAATGAATTCAGCCGAGCTTAATGCCGGACATGCCCCCTATGGAGCCAGCCACTGGCGCCCGAGCTTTATGCCGGACTTCTTCCGAGGTGGTGCACCACCCCGACCGCGGGCTGATTTTTTGTGAATATTTTTTATTGGTGCAATTTATTCTCTGCCGAGATATACAGCCAGTAGCCCTCAAGGTGTGTGTCGGTCTAAAACCTGAGATGCACCTGAAGGATGACATAAGACCGCTGATCCCAGTAGCCCCTGAGACTCAGGTTGATTTGCAAAATCGGCCAGAGGATCAACTCCTAGCTCGGCAGAATACTTCGGGACACAAAAAGGGATGTGCACAGTCCTTGAGACTCAGGTTGGGTGCGGCCGACCAACCTGAGGATAATAATCTCCTCAGAAACTATATTGCACTTAAATTTTCAGCATTGGATTGTCAATGCAGTAGCCCCTGAGAATTGGGTTGGGCGACATGGCCGACCCTAGGATCGTACCTTCTCGGGAACTAGTTCAACCGTCATGTATGTCTTGACAATACCGAGGTGGAGTTCAGCAGGAGAGATGCCGAACTGTAGTTTTAGAAAAGAGTTGCACGCCGAACACCTCAACAAAGAGAATGTCCCGCTTCGTCTAGATTGAATCAAGCTGTTTTGGTGCCAATATAGAATTTGTCTTAAAATTGTACTTCCGTCTTGCTTTGACATGACACATCTGATCTCTAGACTTCAAGTGGCTCATCCTTTAGCTTCAACCTCCCTATCTCGAAGGCGGGGTGTTTTCCAGGCCAGTTTTGCGAACTAAACGTGAGCGGCTTTAGAGAGAAACCAGGCTACCCGACTATTGATCATACACCTAAGTCGAGAAAGGAGTGGTAGAAAAAGACTTTGAAGTGGCTAAGAAGAAAACGGCTCATATTAATTTAAGAGCCCCCAAGTGACTTGGGTAAAAGAATTTTATGTATAATGATTGTATGTACCGAAGTACTTGTATAATATCTGCGTTCGCCCGAACTTTGAACGTGTCTTAACCGACCGTCGGCTTCTCCCTCTTTGGCCAAGGGCCGAAAAGTGTTATCTACTCTGCCTACCGAGAATATCAGCGGTGTTTCGGATAACCAGGCAATCAGGCCATGAGGCTAAGCGCACCCAGGGAACTTATGCTATATTACTTATGTAATGTAAGAAGCATCTTCAAAGAAAATAGTGCCCCCAAAGGTTGTTCATGATTACTATAAGACTTGTGCAATAGATTTGTGTACGCGTGAGCGTTGTGTGCTGACCATAGTTGAAAACAAGAAGAGTGCTAGCTTTCGGCTTCACCCGTCTGAGGTACGAGTTCGGATAACCCGGTCGCAACAATCGCAGAGGTGCTCACTTTACTCCCTAGCCGAACAATCGGGAACGTAGGGGTAAGTATAGGAGCTAGGCAACCCGGCTTTGCGGAACACTTAAGTCAACATTATGCATATTTTGGCATAATACACGAACAAGGAATGGTGCGATACATTAATAATCATATGCAAGAAGAATGGCTTCATAAAGGAAGCCCCCAAATAAATGGGGTATTTGAATTTGTTTGTAACAAACAAAGTATTGACAAAGAAAGTTTTTGGCAAACGACTTTTTGTCAAAAAAGTATAATGCTTGGTCGAACCGAACAAAATTTAAAACTAAAAGTTTTTGAACATGAAAGCAACTTAGCTGGTTAATGTGCTCGGTGTGACGTGGGCCGAGCTTGTAGCGGCTCAAGATCCCAACCCCCAAGCCGGTCTTGACGTACCCGAGCGAAGAGCTCGACTTGATGAAGTGATAGCACAACAGTGCTGAAGTGCCGAGGCGAAGCCCGCGGTCCAGCCGAGGAGACAGAGTAGTTTGGCAGCGTGACAATGAAGCCCCCACGCCAGTTGACATGTCGAAACAGGTCGGCATGGTGGACGTCGGTTTGATGAAGCGACGACGCGATAATGGCGACACAGGGTATCACACTATGGTGACGGTGGAATTTGGTTGATGGAGGCGAGAGGACTAATCCGTACGCCGAGGTGACTGCATGACGCGGCAAAAATTGATTATCTGCACACATAAAATAGTGCAAGGCAGAAGTAATAATAATAATTTTTTTTGCACAATTAATTTATGTGAAGTGAATAATCTGGTAAATATGGCATGAGCGTCGAGGTCGTGGCGGAGCAGAGATGTCGACGCATGTCGGAATTCATGGAACGACAATGTCGTCGGCTTAACGCGGTGATGGCGCGATCTGTAGCATGAGCACACGATGTCACTAGCCAATCTGTGCACAAAACACAGTGCAACCCAGTGTAATAATTCCTTCAAACAAATCAATCTAAATTGGCTAAAATAAATATGATATATATCACCTGGAAATTTATTTAGCGGCGTAAAAATCCAAAAGAAAACCATCTGGACGTCCATGGATTTGCGTCTACTGAGTGGACACCGGCCGAAGTAGTAATAGTACATGCACATGCACGTATTTGATATTTGGAAAGTCGACCAACATATGAGGTTATAGTAGTACTTGAGCCCTTGTTTGCTCGATTCAATCTTACGCATAGGCAAGTAGGACAGTACTTCCATTAATAGAAATCAATTTGTAATAGCTTTATCAAATCAGATCGGAAAAAATAAGAAGGATCCAGACATGTACTACTAGTACTTGACTTGCCTTTTCTTTGATGAGTGTGTTTAGTATTAGCTCTGCGGTGTCCTTGGCTGGGACACTACCATTCGGACTGCATTTTTTTCCTTGCCGCGGATCTAGAAGCTCATCAGCCGCCGTAAAGAAAATTTCCCGAGCTTGAGTTCTACAAATGAAAAAATTGCATGAGACCGTAGCAACGATTCTAAAAGAAAATCGTCTCATGCTGGATGAGTATAACAGAAAATAAAACACCTGATTTAGAGTCGGTTGAAGATTCCATCGCACCACAGCAATACCCCGCATGAAAGCACCAGTATTGTGGATGCAGTGTTCATTGAACTTCGGATAAAACAAGGCAAAAGTTGTTGGACTGAAACTGATTGGACCGTCGGATCAATCCGGCGACAACAGACCGGATCATAACCGGCGGCAAAAATTCTGATGTCCTCCAAACCTGCACCTAAGGTAGCATGTACAACTTGATTGCTTTCGATGCTCACGAACACTACTAGTCCCAATTCCCAACCTCACGTGGAGGAGTGCACGGGCGGAGCCAGGATTTGGGAATAGGGGGGGCCAAGCCGGCATTTTTTTTGTCGAGTGGTAAACTAATAATGTGGCAATTCGATGAAATAGAAACCTACTTATATTTGTAGTCACTCTGTTTCTAAATATAAGTCTTTTTAGACATTTCTAATGGACTATAATATATGAATGTTTTTAGAGTGTAGATTCACTCATTTTGCTTCGTATGTAGTCACTTGTTGGAATCTCTAAAAAGACTTGTATTTGGGAACGAAGGGAGTATTAGTTTTATTTATATTCTACAACTGCCAAGAAGATCGATAATGATTTTATCACAAACAAAAAAATACAAGAACCTGGCGTCAAAGATATCAAAGATATTTGTAAGTCCGTCGGAAGAAAACCTGGCATCACAAATCTAACAATTAGAATAATTAAATTAAATTAAAAGAACAATTTTAACATATATAAGATGGGAACTGAGAGGGATTAATTTCAATAGCCATTAGTGCTAACCATCGAGACATGCAGGAGCTGCCTACATGATTTCCCATCGAGACACGGCTTTGCATGGTTTAATCTGAATCGAATCCAATCGAGGGAGGATGCGTCACGCCGTCGCCATCATATGAGCAGAGGCGAGCAAACGGCAAGGGCATGGAACATCGGCGACCAACTTTCTGTGCACTAATCCCACGTATCCCCTAATTAGGGTAGAAAGCAGCGCACAGGTCAGGGAATAGAGCCAACCGACCGGGCCGCTCCTAGTGGGCTGTTCACATGGGCCTGTTCTTTGTGTTTTTCCAATACTCACGTTGAGAGATAGCCAGATAAGGGGGGCCAAATACATGTGTACCTGCGTTTTATCGCTAATTGCATACTAGATGTTCCATGTTCGCTCGATCGTTAGGGGGGCCAGGCCCCTGCTCGCCCCCCTTGGCTCCGCCACTAGAGGAGTGGCCGCAGGTCATATCGCTCCTTCCCCTTTTAAATTTTAAATTGGGGGACTAGCTTCCCAAGTCACCAAACAGTTAGCACACTTTAATTAAGGAAGTAGGAAGTGCACCCATAAGATACATAGGCTACCTTAGGAAAAGCTGACATTGTTATACGTGGAAAGTGCAGAGACAACTAGCAAAAAGTGTAGCCTTCCTCCGCTCTTATAACCGAATAGTACTAATGATAAGGAAAAGGGAGGATGGATGGAATCTTTCCTGTATGATCATGCCGATCAGATCCCTATGGCCGGCCCACCCGCCGCGCACATCGTGGGCATTATAGTGCGGGCAGTCTCCTCGGCTGAGCCGCCGCCGCTCAGACTATATTTTGCCTGGTAGCTCGGATCCGTTGTACTAGCGAGCGCCAGGCATGATGGTCGAAAACTACTTTGATTTCGATCTAGCACTACAAACAAATAGTACGAGGTGACAGTAACAATTTACAGGAAAGATAATTTACGGGAATAGATCTAACTGAAAAAATATCACCTGATTGCCACATCTCAATGAAAGCACCAATGCCAGTTCTATATCCAGCTTATCTCATAGTAGGGGTCCTAAGCTAGGCGTCTTGGGGCGATGGTAACACGGACACATGATTTTACCCAGGTTCGGTCTCTCTCGAAGAGATAATACCCTACGTCCTGCTTTTGATTGTATTGATATGGGTGTAGTACATAGTACATGTATGTATGACGAGATTGTAGTAATGAATATGAGATTGTCTATTGACTAGCCTGGCCTCGGTTTATATATGCACCCTAGGCCTGGGGTTTAGAGGGGTCCTTGTCTTGTGCGCCATGTCTTGTGGAATCCTCCTTGTATTCGGCATGGGCTGCCCGAAGTGGCCCATTAGTGAATCATCATGGGGGTCCTCGGCCCGACCCACTGGTCGGGAGACGACGTGGCGAGTACCCCCTAGACCAGGACACCGTCACCAACTAGATTGGTATTTCTTGCAATGGGAGGTGTGCTTTGTTCTGGGTTCAATCTTGCGTGATTTCACCTAGTGACAAAGTAGGGGTAGCGAGATGCGTATTGTATTGTTGCCATCAAGGATAAAAATATGGGGTTTTCATCATATTGCTTGAGTTTATCCCTCTACATCATGTCATCTTACTTAAGACGTTACTCCGTTCTTTATGAACTTAATACTCTGGATGCATTCTGGAGCGGTCGATGTGTGGAGTAATAGTAGTAGATGCAGGCAGGAGTCGGTCTTCTTGACACAGACTTGCTTGTACCTCCTACTAGATTGATACCTTTGTTCTCTAACTGAGGGAAATACTTATCTCTACTTTGCTGCATCATCCATTCCTCTTTAAGGGAAAACCAACGCAAGCTCAAGAAGTTGGAGGAAGAGTTTCTGGCGCCATTGCTGAGGAGGTCTACATCAAGCCTACCAAGTACCTATCATAAACTCTCATCTCTTGCATTACATTATTTGCCATTTGGCTCTTATTTTCCTCTCCCCCACTTCTAAAATGATTTTCAAAAAAATACAAAAAGATTTGCCTTTTTATTCACCCCTCTTTCGTTCGTCTTTTCGTTTGCCTTTTGTTTTCTCGTTTGCTAGATCGGTTTGTTGCCTCCATGTCTGAATCTGAGGAGGTTTTCATCGAAAAATATAGTTGTAATCTTGAGGAAAATTTTGATGACTTTGCTAATAACGTTCCTCATGAAGAACCTACTATCATGCATACTAAAAAATTCCGCATAGGTAGCGGTAATATTCAAGATTTCTTTACTTGTGCTGGCACGCTACCAATGCTAGGAGGATCTATTCTTCATAAAACTAATAGTCTTGCGGATGCTATAACTTTGCTCATAATTGAACTCGGAAGACAATTTGTTCATATGCATCCTTGCATACAAAGGATTTTCCTAGAGTTCTCCAATATTCAGCATTCTCACGTTAAGGGAGTTGCCACTATATTTTTAGCTCACGACTTTAAATTTATCATGAAAGAAGCTAGCGAAAACTTTTCTCATTACAAAATAAATGTTGGCTGTCCTCCCATAGAGGAGATCCTTTTTAATCAAGAGGAAATAACGAGATTGCAATCTCCTGATTATGTTGCCTATAATGAAAATTTGAGGAAAAGAGTCCCCACCGAAGTTTTGGTTGATAATATCTCTGAACTTAATGATAATTTTGCTATACAAAAAAAGGACTAGGGTTCGTGCTAGGAGATAATCCTATGACGTTTCACCAAAGGAAAGCTTACAATGATGAGTTGATTATAAACTATAAGGGGCCTAAGGAGGAACCTATTCCTGCCGCACTCGACCTTAGGGATCCCTATCCTATTAAATTTAGCCCTTTTGATTTTTTTCTTACCACAAAGTAAACTTGCAACTGAAAGAAGGGAGTATGAGATGAGCATGGATGATCTCCCTTACCATTATGCCAATACCTAGATCTATTGCAATATGCCTAGCTAGGGGTGTTAAACAATAGCGCTTGTTGGGAGGCAACCCAATTTTATTTTTATTTTTGCTCTTTTGGTTCTATTTTTCAATAAATTTTTCATCTAGCCTCTGGTTAGATGTTTTTTTATGTTTTAATTAGTGTTGTGCCAATTAAGACCTTTGGGGTGGCTTACGGTGATAGTTGATTTGATCTTGCTGAAAAACAGAAACTTTTGCGTCGAGTAAAATAATTTTCATTTTTAACATAAGCACGATAAAATACTGATTATTTTTGAACAAGATTGATATTCAAATTGCCTATGTTGTCCTAATTTTTCAGAATTTTTGGAGTTACAGAAGTATTCTAGGTTTATAAATTACTATAGACTATTTTATTTTTGACAGATTCTATTTTCTATGTGTTGTTTGCTTATTTTGATGAATCTATGGGTACTACGGGGGGGGGGGGGTATGAACCATGGAGAAGTTGGAATACATTATATATTACACCAATATAAATAAAGAATGAGTTCACAACAGTACCAAAAGTGGTGATTTATTTTCTTATACTAACGGGTCTCATGAGTTTTCTGTTGAGTTTGGTGTTGTGAAGTTTTCAAGTTTTGGGTAAAGATTTGACTGACTACGTAATAAGGAGTGGCAAGAGCCTAAGCTTGGGGATGCCCAAGGTACCCCAAGGTAATATTCAAGGAGAACCAAGAGCCTAAGCTTGGGCATCCCCTCTTTCGTCTTCAATCTATCGGTAAATTTACTTGAGGCTATATTTTTATTCACCACATGATATGTGTTTTTCTTGGAGCGTCTTGTATGATATGAGTCTTTGCTTTTTAGTTTGCCACAATCATCCTTGCTGTACACACCTTTTGAGAGGGACACGCATGAATCGTGAATTTATTAGAATACTCTATCTGCTTCACTTATATCTTTTGGTTGTTTTGAGATATAAATATTGTAATATTAGAGTCATGCTAGTGAGTAATTTTGTATTGGTAGGAATACTTGTGTTAAAGTTTGTGATTCCCGTAGCATGCATGGTGAACCGTTATGTGATGAAGTCGGAGCATGATTTATTTATTGATTGTCTTCCTTATGAGTGGCGGTCGGGGACGAGCGATGGTCTTTTCCTACCAATCTATCCCCCTAGGAGCATGCGTCTATTACTTTGTTTCGATAACTAATTAATTTTTGCAATAAGTATGTGAGTTCTTTATGACTAATGTTGAGTCCATGGATTATACGCACTCTCACCCTTCCACCATTGCTGGCCTCTCTAGTACCGCGCAACATTCGCCGGTACATTAAACCCACCATCACCTTCCTCAAAACAGCCACCATACCTACCTATTATGGCATTTCCGTAGCCATTCTGAGATATATTGCCATGCAACTTCCACCGTTCCGTTTATTATGACACACTTCATCATTGTCATATTGGTTCGCATGATCATGTAGTTGACATCGTATTTATGGCAAAGCCACCATTCATATTTTCTTTATACATGTCATTCTTGAGTCATTGCACATCCCGGTAGACCGACAGAGGTATTCATATAGAGTCATATATTTGTTCTAGTATCGAGTTGTAATTCTTGAGTTATAAGTAAATAAAAGTGTGATGATCATCATTATTAGAGCATTGTCCCATGTGGGGAAAGTATGATGGAAGCTATGATTCCCTCAGAAGTTGGGATGAGTCTCCGGACTTTACAAAAAATTAAAAGAGGCCAAAGAAGCCCACAAAAAAATAAAATAGGCCAAAGAAGCCCACCAAAAAAATGAGAGAAAATAGAAAAGAGAGAAGGGACAATGTTACTATCCTTTTCCACACTTGTGCTCAAAGTAGCACCATGATCTTCATGATAGAGAATGTCCTATTTTATCACTTTCATATACTAGTGGGAACATTTCATTATAGAACTTGGCTTGTATATTCCAATGATGGGCTTCCTCAAATTGCCCTAGGTCTTCGTGAGCAAGCGAGTTGGATGCACACCCACTTAGTTTCTTTTTGAGCTTTCATACACTTATAGCTCTAGTGCATCTGTTGCCTGGAAATCCCTACTCACTCACATTGATATCTATTGATGGGCATCTCCATAGCCCGTTGATACACCTAGTTGATGTGAGACTAGCTCCTTCTTTTTATCTTCTCCACAACCACCATATTCTATTCCACCTGTAGTGCTATATCCATGGCTCACGCTCATGTATTGCGTGAAAGTTGAAAAAGTTTGAGAACATCAAAAGTATGAAACAATTGCTTGGCTTGTCATCGGGGTTGTGCATGATTGAATATTTAGTGAGAAAAGTATTAAGAATAAATTCTAACCATAGCATTAAACTTTTGGATCCAATCGGTCCGTTACAGAATAGCGCATAAACTGGGGTTTAAGCTTCTGTCACTCTCGCAACCCATCATCTAATTGCTACTCCATAGTGCATTCCCTTAGGCCCAAATATGGTGAAGTGTCATGTAGTTGACGTTCACATGACACCACTAAGGGAATCACAACATACACACTATCAAAATATCGAACACATATCAAGTTCACATGATTACTTGCAACATGATTTCTCCCGTGACCTCAAGAAGGGAAGTAACTACTCACAAATGATAAACATGCTCATGATCAGAGGAGTATTAAATAGCATATTGGATCTGAACATATAATCTTCCACCAAATAAACCATATAGTAATCAGCTACAATATGTAATCAACACTACTAGTCACCCACAAGCACCAATCTATAATTCCGGTAACAAGATTGAACACATGAGATGAACTAGGGTTTGAGATGAGATGGTGCTGTTGAAGATGTTGATGGAGATTGCCCTCCCCAAGATGGGAGAGTTTGTTGGTGATGATGATGACGATGATTTCCCCCTCCGGGAGGGAAGTTCCCCCGGTAGAATCGCTCCACCGGAGGGAAAAAGTGCTCCTGCCCAAGTTCCGCCTTGAGACGGCGGCGCTCCATCCTGAAAGTCCTCTCGTTATTTTTTTCTAGGTCAAAATGACCTATATACCAGAAGATGGGCACCGGAGGTGGGCCTGGGTGAGCACAACCCACCAGGGCGCGCCTGGGCTCCCTGGCGTGCCCAGGTGGATTGTGCCCACCTGATGGGCCCCCTCTGGTAGTTATTTGCTCCAATAATTCTTATATATTCCATAAAAAATCCTCGTGAAGTTTCAGCTTGTTTGGAGTTGTGCAGAATAGGTAGCCTGACGTAGCTTTTTCAGGTCCAGATTTCCAGCCGGAATTCTCCCTCTTAGTGTATACCTTGCATATTATGAGAGAAAAGGCATTAGAATTACTCCAAAAAGCATAATTATGGATAAAAACATTCTAAATAACAGTAAGAAAACATGATGCAGAATGGACGTGTCACAGCCGCATTCACGTTAAATAGGGCACCATCTAAATCCGTTGAGACGACACCGTATGAACTATGGTTTGGCAAGAATCATAAGCTGTCATTTCTTAAAGTTTGGGGTTGCAACACTTATGCCAAAAGGCTTCAGCCTGATAAGCTCGAACCCAAATCGGAGATGTGCGTCTTCATAGGATACCCTAAAGAAACAATTGGGTACACCTTCTACCACAGATCCAAAGGCAAGATCTTTGTTTCCAAGAATGGAACCTTTCTAGAGAAGGAGTTGCTCTCGAAAGAAGTGAGTGGGAGGAAAGTAGAACTTGATGAGGTAATTGTACCTTCTCGCGAATTGGAAAGTAGCACATCATAGAAATCCGTTCCTGTGATGCCTACATCAACTAGAGAGGAAGCTAATGATGATGATCATGAAACTTCAGATCAAGTTACTACTAGACCTCGTAGGTCGGACAGAGCATGTTCCGCACTAGAGTGGTACGGTAATCCTGTCCTGGAAGTCCTGTTACTGGACCATGGCGAATCTATGAACTATGAAGAAGCTATGATGAGCCCAGATTCCTATAAATGGCTTGAGGCCATGAAATCTGAGATAGGATCCATGTATGAGAACACAGTATGAACTTTGATGGACTTGCCCGATGATCGGCAAGCCATTGAGAATAAATGGATCTTCAAGAAGAAGACAGACGCTGATGGTAATGTCACCATCTACAAAGCTCGACTTGTCGCAAAAGGTTTTCGACAAGTTCAAGGGGTTGACTATGATGAGACCTTCTCACCCGTAGGGATGCTTAAGTCAGTCTGAATCATGTTAGCAATTGCCACATTTTATAATTATGAAATCTGGCAAATGGATGTCAAAACTGCATTCCTTAATGGATTTCTTAAAGAAGAGTTGTATATGATGCAACTGGAAGGTTTTGTCGATCCTAAAGGTGCTAACAAAGTGTGCAAGGTCCAGCAATCCATCTACGGACTGGTGCAAGCATCTCGGAGTTGGAATATACGCTTTGATGAGGTGATCAAAGCATATGATTTTATACAGACTTATGGTGAAGCCTATATTTACAAGAAAGTGAGTGGGAGCTCAGTAGCATTTCTGATATTATATGTGGATGACATATTGTTGATTGGAAATGATATAGAATTTTTGGATAGCATAAAAGGATACTTGAATAAGAATTTTTCAATGAAAGACCTCGGTGAAGCTGCTTAAATATTGGGCATCAAGATCTATAGGGATAGATCAAGACGCTTAATAGGACTTTCACAAAGCACATATCTTGATAAAGTTTTGAATAAGTTCAAAATGGATTGGTCAAAGAAAGGGTTCTTGCATGTGTTACAAGGTGTGAAATTGAGTCAGACTCAAAGCCCAACCACTACAGAAGATAGACAGAAAATGAAAGTCATTCCCTATGCCTCAGCCATAGGTTTCATCAGGTATGCTATGTTGTGTACCAGGCCTGATGTGTGCCTTGCCATAAGTTTGGCAGGGAGGTACCAAAGTAATCCAGGAGGGGATCACTGGACATTGGTCAAGAACATTCTGAAGTACCTGAAAAGGACCAAGGATATGTTTCTCGTTTATGGAGGTGAAGAAGAGCTCGTCGTAAATGGTTACGTCGATGCTAGCTTCTACACTGATTCGGATGACTCTAAGTCACAAACCGGATACCTATTTATATTGAACGGTGGAGCTGTCAGTTGGTGCAGTTCCAAGCAGAGCATTGTGGCAGGATTTACGTGTGAAGCAGAGTACATTGCTGCTTCGGAAGCAGATCATGAAGGAGTCTGGATGAAGGAGTTCATATCCGATCTGGGTGTAATACCCAGTGCATCGGGTCCAATGAAAATCTTTTGTGACAACACTGGAGCAATTGCCTTGGCAAAGGAATCCAAGTCATAGGAGAACCAAACACATCAAGATATGCTTCAACTCTATTTGTGAAAAGGTCAAGGATGGAGACATAGAAGTTTACAAAATACATACGGATCTGAATGTAGTAGACCCGTTGACTAAGCCTGTTCCGTGAGCAAAACATGATCAGCACCAATACTCCATGGGTGTTAGATTCATTACTATGTAATCTAGATTACTGACTCTAGTGCAAGTGGGGGACTGAAGGAAATATGCCCTATAGGCAATCATAAAGTTGTTATCTTATACTTCCTTATTCATGGTAAAGGTTTATTATTCATGCTAGAATTGTATTGATCGGAAACTTAAATACATGTGTGAATATGCTACTTCTTGAGCTTGCGTTGGGTTTTCCCTTGAAGAGGAAAGGGTGATGCAGCAAAGTAGAGATAAGTATTTCCCTCAGTTAGAGAACCAAGGTATCAATCCAGTAGGAGGTACAAGCAAGTCTCCAATCTATGCACCTGCACAAACAATCAAACACTTGCACCCAACGCGATAAAGGTGTTGTCAATCCCTTCACAGTCAATTGCAAAGGTGAGGTGTGATAGATATAGGTATAAAAGATTTCTAAAACATAAAACAAAATAAAAGTAAATAAATTGCAGCAAGATACTTTGGTATTTTTGGTTTATAGATCTGAAAATATACGGTGGAAAATAGACCCGGGGGCCATAGGTTTCACTAGAGGCTTCTCTCTTGAAGGCAAAAAAATACGGTGGGTGAACAAATTACTATCGAGCAATTGATAGAAAAGCGCAAAGTTATGACGATATCTAAGGAAATGACTATGTACATAGGCATCACGTCTGTGTCAAGGAGACCGACTCCTGCCTGCATCTACTACTATTACTCCACACATCGACCGCTATCCAGAATGAATCTAGAGTATTAAGTTCATAAAGAACGGATTAACGCCTTAAGTAAGATGACATGATGTAGAGGGATAAACTCAAGAAATATGATGAAAACACCATATTTTTATCCTTGATGGCAACAATACAATACATGTCTCACTACCCCTACTTTGTCACTGGGTGAAATCACGCAAGGTTGAACCCAAAACTAAGCACCTCTCCCATTGCAAGAAATACCAATCTAGTTGGCCAAACCAAACCGATAATTCTAAGAGAAATACAAAGATATCAAATCATTTATATAAGAATTCAGAGAAGATTCAAATAATATTCATATATAATCTGATCATAAATCCACAATTCATCGGATCTCGACAAACACACCGCAAAACAAGATTACATCGAATATATCTCCAAGAACATCGAGGAGAACATGGTATTGAAGAACAGAGAGAGAGAGAAGAAGCCATCTAGCTACTAGCTATGGACCCGTAGGTCTGAGGTAAACTACTCACGCTTCATCGTTAGGGCAATAGGTTTGATGTAGATGCCCTCCGTGATGGAATCCCCCTCCGGCAGATCGCCGGAAAAGGCCCCAAGATGGGATCTCAAGGGAACAGAAGGTTGCGGCGGAGGAAAAGTATTTTCGTGGCTTGCTCTGAGGGTTTGGGAATATATTTGAATTTATAGGACGAAAAGGACGTCGGTGGACTCCTGAGGGGGCCACAAGCCAGGGGCGGCCCCCAAGGCGCGCGCCTACGGCTTGTCGCCGCCTCGTGGGTCTTCTGACTTGGACTCCAATTCCTACGTGTGTCTTCTGGTCCAAGAAAAATCATCGCGAAATTTTTATTCCGTTTGGACTCCGTTTGATATTCCTTTTCTGCGAAACTCAAAAACAAGGAAAAATAGAAACTAGCACTGGGCTCTAGGTTAATAGTTTAGTCCCAAACATAATATAAAATAGCATATTAATGCATATAAAACATCCAAAACAAATAATATACTAGCATGGAACAATAAAAAATTATAGATACGTTGGAGGCGTATCAAGCATCCCCAAGCTTAATTCCTACTCGTCCTCGAGTAGGTAAATGATAAAAACAGAATTTTTGATGTGGAATGCTACCTAACATATTTATCCATGTAATTTTCTTTATTGTGGCATGAATATTCAGATCCATAAGATTCAAAAAAAAAGTTTAATATTGACATAAGAACAATAATACTTCAAGCATACTGACAAAGCAATCATGTCTTCTCGAAATAACATGACCAAAGAAAGTTATCCCTACAAAATCATATAGTCTGGTTTGTTCAAGTAAGAACAACACCTAAGCACCGGTCCAACCACATATCAAATTATCAAAGTAGCGACCACAAACGAACCAACATGATGAAAGTGACTAGATGAAATTCCCGCGTACCCTCAAGAACGCTTTGCTTATCATAAGAGACTGTTTTGGCCTGTCCTTTGCCTCAAAAGGATTGGGCTACCTTGCTGCACTTTTGTTACTACTACCGTTACTTGCTCATTAAAAATTATCTTGCTATCAAACTACTCCGCTACTTACAATTTCGGCACTTGCAGACATTACCTTGCTGAAAACCACTTGTCATTTCCTTCTGCTCCTCGTTGGGTTCGACACTCTTACTTATCGAAAAGAGCTACAATTGATCCCGTATACTTGTGGGTCATCAGGCTGTCTCTAATGCATAACCCCAAAATGATAGTGGTAAATCGGTAAGAGACTTCATAGAATGCATCATATCCAATAAAGTACGGTTACGATGTTCGGACACACCATTACGCTATGGTGTTCCAGGTGGCGTGAGTTGTGAAACAATTCCAAATTGTTTTAAATGAAGGCCAAAATCGCAACTGAAATATTCACCTCCGCGATCAGATCGTAGAATGTTTATTTTCTTGTTACGATGATTCTCCACTTCACTATGAAATTCTTTGAATTTTTCATTTCAAATGTTTCAGACTTGTGTTTAATCAAGTAGATATACCCATACCTAGTCAAATCATTTGTGAAGGTCAGAAAATAACGATACCCACCGCGTGCCTCAACACTCATCGGACCGCATACATCAGTATGTATTATTTCCAATAAGTCATTAGCTCGCTCCACTATTCCGGAGAACGGAGTTTTAGTCATCTTGCCCATGAGGCATGGTTCTCAAGTATCAAATGATTCATAATGAAGTGATTCCAAAAGTCCATCTGAATGGAGTTTCTTCGTGCACTTTACACCAATATGACCTAAACGGTAGTACCACAAATATGTTGCACTATCATTATCAACTTTGCATCTTTTGCATCAATATAGTGAATATGTGTATCACTACGATCGAGATTCAAAAAGAATAGACCATTCATCAAGGGTGCATGAAGGCCAAAATCGCAACTGAAATATTCGCCTCCGCGATCAGATCGTAGAAAGTTTATTTTCTTGTTACGGTGATTCTCCACTTCACTATGAAATTCTTTGAACTTTTCATTTCAAATGTTTCAGACTTGTGTTTCATCAAGTAGATATACCCATACCTAGTCAAATCATTTGTGAAGGTCAGAAAATAACGATACCCACCACGTGCCTCAACACTCATCGGACCGCATACATCAGTATGTATTATTTCCAATAAGTCATTATCTCGCTCCACTATTCCGGAGAATGGAGTTTTAGTCATCTTTTCCATGAGGCATGGTTCTCAAGTATCAAATGATTCATAATCAAGTGATTCCAAAAGTCCATCTGAATGGAGTTCCTTCGTGCGCTTTACACCAATATGACCTAAACGACAGTACCACAAATATGTTGCACTATCATTATCAACTTTGCATCTTTTGCATCAATATTATGAATATGTGTATCACTACGATCGAGATTCAAAAAGAATAGACCATTCATCAAGGGTGCATGACCATAAAAGATACTAGATCATGATGGCGCGCGTTGCTGCGCCCGTCTATTATGATAGAAATTTTTAGTAACTGTTTGCACTATAATGATGGAATTTCCAGAAATACATTTAAAACCGTAAGGCAGAATCAAAAAGTAGTGTTATTCTTACTTCTCATCACGTCTATAGTTCATGAGAAAACATAAACATGAGGTCACAAGAGAGTAAGAAATGATTATCTAACACTTCTGGTCATTTCTGTTCTTACATTTTGACAACATTTCCATTTGGGCATACACATGCAAAGCATTAAAACATGGACTAATTGAAGTCCATATAACACTAAAATCTAGATTGTCAATTTGTCAAAAAAATGTAAAACTTATATTCATACATTAGAGATGAAAATTGCAGTCACCGACCATTCCTTCCTTTTCTTTGAATGCATATTTGTTTCGTCAGCATAGATGACTGAATGTAGGCTTACTCATTGAGGAGCTCCTCTGTTTGAAGAATTTCATATTATCTACAATAAGGAATGTTTTATTGAGGTAAAAATCACCCCCAAAGCGCTCAATCAAGTGATTGTAGGTTGTCAAGTAGTATCACATGCAAAAAAAATACAGTCAATCAAAATAAAGCAACAACATAATGTAAGCCATAATATTATGGTGTACATTGATGTAGCATACAATAGCATCGCTACTCAGATAGCATATATTTTAATATCTGTAAGAGAACATCACCTGCCATACGTAAGTACCTAATATCAAAATGTAGAAATATAGTTTGGCCATGGAACACTGATTTTTTTCAAGCTGGGAAATAAAATATAGATCCACTCTCATGACATTACTTACCTCCTGCACAGTATTGGCACCTTTCCGCATTTAGCCGCTTGCTCAAGACATGCACAACAAATACAATAAGTGTTCACCACATTAACCAAGTGGTTTTGATTTATTTTTTAGAAACTTACATGGTTTTTGTAAGTGAGCGATAAATAAAGTAATCATGAATAGGATCATATGGCACCTTCACTCATGTAAATGTAAGATCTTGATGTCTTGGCTTGCAGCTGCTCTGCCTACTCTTATTCCTGTTTCAGCAAGCCTTGTTGCAAAGTGTTATTACTTTCCTGCAAACATAAAGAAACTTTTGAGGTGAATCCAACATGCGTAGGACAAGGAAAACTGAACAAATTGATGGCAGAAAAGTTACACCTTTTAGTCAGTCGGCACCAATTATGTTCCTGCTCCTTCCAACATCAACTTGAACTTATGGACACAGGGCAAAATGTTATATAAGGTCCTTGGATACCTGCAGTACGATAAGAATCTTTGATCGCCCGTGTCTGTACCATGGTTTTCACTTTTAGTGAGATTTCGGTGAAATTCATTGAATTTCAGTAATTTATGTAGACACTGAAATATTACGTCTCGGCCAAAATATTTTAGCAATTTCAGTATAGCACAACAATTCCAATATTTTTCAAAGTATTTTTTAAAAAATTCAAATTTTTAATTGAATTCAAGTGAATATTTCGGTCATTTGGCTGAAATGGAAACTGAAATCACTGAAATTCACTGAATTTCAGTGATTTCGGTTGGTGCTGAAATTTTTCTGAAACTGAAATTGAAAACCATGGTCTGTACAGATCCTCGCTAGTCAAACTAATAGCATTATCTTCTCCACAAAGCAACAACCATGATATGTCAGTTGTAAGTGAACAATACCTGACCATAGAGAAAGGGAGCAAAACTGATCAAACCCTAAAAGACTGGTCCATATAAACATGTAGAGTTTCAAATAACATAATCAGTGCAACCATGAAGCCTCAAATGATAGAAGTGTATAATTCATTCCTTGGCTACGTCTAGAAAGCTTAGCTTAGCTTCCATCATGTAATAAGAAATATAATTTTTTTAATGTTGTTTGATCAGAGTTTTAGAGTTCAAAGTCCACCTTGACATCCTTTACTACATCACACAAGCTCTCCCTTGCATGAGTATATAGCATGATAAACAAATCCAAATACAGTGAGTGCTCATGTGACTCATAAGCTCTTTTGTATCGGGATCTCAGAAGCTTATCACACTTCGTTGGTAGAATCGCAGGAAACAATAAGCAAACATGTTTTTGCACAACTGGGACAGATGCAAATTAGTCAATTTCGCTTGTACATTACCTAAGATTTCAATGTTTTATTTAGTCGTACTATTTACCATGCTTCTGGGCGAATCCATGGAAATACACTCATTCCGAAAACTCATGTCGTGTGAGCTGTTATCTAGATGGGAAACTGCAAGAACAAAAGTATATAAATAAGACAGGCAGGAAGAACAAAAAGAAAAATCATGATCATTTGCTTTAATGTATCATAAGGTAAAATCCTCGACAATAACATATGTTGCTCCTCGCCATCATAAATGAAATTTAGAGTTAGCTTGCATATTGTCATTCACAGTTTTTAATAGAAAGGGTTGTACGACAATATGAATTACTGGTCAGGCATTAGACAACATTCTCATATCATAATTTGCGATGATACGTGCATTTACTACACTTGGTAGAGTAGCATATAAAAATGGGGTCCCTTCCAGAATCTGTGTTAACTGTTAACTGATAGCACCAGAGCGATATAAGAGGCAATTATGTATAACACTTGAAAAGTGAGATTTACCTGGCGACCCAGCCTATAATCTCACTGTCCCTGCTTCCATTTCTTTGAAGGGTGCCTAGGGTTAAAAGGGGGGTTGAGGAGGCGCTGAAGAAAAACAAAGAAGAAAGGATCTAAACCAATTAGACTGGAGAAACAGATCGTGATGATGAATCAAGCAAGACTTAAACCTTTGAGTCGTGCGAAACTGGAATATCAAGTCCAGCGGCTTCCACCCCATCCCTGTGACACAAAGAGATGTTCTTCGCATCGTTGATCGAGCATGGCACTGTCTTCTTCACATGTTTCCCGTCGCCCCACTGTCTTCCCTCGGCTCAGTTCCGACCCTCATCTTCCAGCTCAAACCAAAGAGACGCTGGATGGTCGATGGGAGGGTGTGACGCCGCAGCCTGCCGTGGAGAGAGGACAGGCGAGGGCCGCCAAGCTAGGGTTAGGTCACGAAAGGAAGGAGGAGCGACACCTTTGTTTTAGGGAAAAAAGGAGGAACGACCCCACTTTAACACAGGAGAGTGGTACAACAAAAAGCCCAATGAGCCTAATTTACACCAGACGGCCGAAATTATCATCGGAGTAGCGGCCCGACACCGTTGTCGCTCGTTCGAATGGAGCTGGGATTGAGCGCTAATCTTACGGCTGAAAACGCTTGAAAGTGATGATCTGACGGCTATGAGCGCTAATGGTCTGAGAGGGCTGGAAAGGTGCGCGGTTATAATGTTTCTAAATTATTCATATAAATAGAACAACCATTATTCTCTGATTTAAATGAATAACTGTCTCGCAATAAACAAGATCCAGATATATTGTTCATGCTCAACGGTGGCACCAAATAACAATTATTCAGGTCTAAAACTAACCCCGAAGGTAGATGTAGAGATAGCGTGCCGACGGCGGTCACATCGACCTTGGAACAATTCTCGACATGCATCGTCACCTCGTCCTTAGCCAATCTTCGTTTATTCCACAGCTCCTATTTGGAGTTACAACTACGAGCAACCGAACCAATATCAAATACCCAGGCGCTACTACGAGCATTAGTAAGGTACACATCAATAACATGTATATCAAATATACCTTTGTTCACTTTTCCATCCTTCTTATCCGCCAAGTATTCAGGGCAGTTCCGCTTCCAGTGACCATTCCGTTTGCAGTAGAAGCACTCAGTTTCACGCTTGGGTCCAGCTTTGGGTTTCTTCCCGGGAGTGACAACCTGCTTGACATTCTAAGTTCCCTTTCTTTCCCTTGCCCTTTTTCTTGAAACTAGTGGTCTTGTTAACCATCAAAACTTGATGCTCCTTCTTGATTTCTACCACCGCGGCCTTAAGCATTGTGAAGAGCTCAGGAATTGTTTTATTCATCCCTTGCATATTATAGTTCATCATGAAGCCTTTGTAGCTTGGTGGCAGTGATTGAAGAACTCTGTCAATAACACTATCAGCTGGAAGTTCAACTCCCAGCTGATTCAAGTGGTTATGATACCCAGACATTTTGAGTATGTGTTCATTGACAGAACTGTTCTCCTCCATCTTGCAGCTATAGAACTTGTTGGAGACTTCATATCTCTCAACCCGGGCATTTTCTTGAAATATCAACTTCAACTCTTGGAACATCTCATATGCTCCATGATGTTCAAAACGTCTTTGAAGTCCCGGTTCTAGGCCGTAAAGCATGGCGCACTGAGCTATCAAGTAGTCATCAGATCAAGACTGCCAGACATTCATAACATCTGCAGTACCTGCTGCAGCAGGTCTGTCACCTAGCGGTGCATCAAGAACATAATTCTTCTGTGCAACAATGAGGATAATCCTCAGGTTACGGACCCAGTCTGTGTAGTTGCTACCATCATCTTTCAACTTAGCTTTCTCTAGGAACGCATTAAAATTCAGGGTGACGGTAGCTCGGTCCATTGATCTATAACATAGATATGCAAATCTATAAGACTAAGATCATGATAAATTAAGTTCAATTAATCAAATTACTTAAGAACTCGCACTTAAATAAACATCCCTCAAGTTATCTAACTGATACATGATCCAAATCAACTCAACCATGTCTGATCATCACGTGAGATGGGGTAGTCATCAATGGTGAACATCTCTATGTTGATCATATCTACTATATGACTCACGTTTGACCTTTCAGTCTCTAGTGTTCCGAGACCATGTCTGTACATGCTCGGTGCTTCAAGTTTAACCCAAGTATTCTGCATGTGCAAAACTGTCTTACACCCGTTGTATGCAAACATAGAGTCTATCACACCCGATCATCACGAGGTGCTTCGAAACAATGAACTTTGGCAATGGTGCATACTCGGGGAGAACACTTTTATCTTGAAATTTAGTGAAGGGATCATCTTATAATGCTACTGCCGTTCTAAGCAAAATAAGATTTATAAACGATAAACATCACATGCAATCAAAATATGTGACATGATATGGCCATCATCATCTTGTGCTTTTGATCTCCATCTCCAAAGCATCGTTATGATCTCCATCATCACTGGCTCAACACCATGATCTCCATCGTTGTGTCGGGGTCGTCTCGCCAACTATTGCTTCTACAACTTTTGCTAACGCATAGGGATAAAGTAAAGCAATTACATGGCGCTAAGGCTCCTGCCGGTTGTCGATATTACAAAAGATGATCATCTCATACATCAACATATATCACATCACGTCTTGACCATATCACATCACAACATGCCCTGCAAAATCAAGTTAGACGTCATGTACTTTGTTGTTGCAAGTTTTACATGGCTGCTACGGGCTTCTAGCACGAACCAATCTTACCTATGCAAAAACCACAACAGTGATTCATCAAGTTTGATGTTTTAAGATTCTTCAAGGACCGGCCATAGTCAAATTCGATTCAACTAAAGTAAGAGAAATAGACACCCCCAGCCACCTTTATGCAAAACTAGTTGCATGTCAGTCGGTGGAACCGGTCTCATGTGCGTGGACATGTAAGGTTGGTCCGGGCCGCTTCATCCCACAATACCGCCGATTCAAAATAAGACGTTGGTGGTAAGCAGTATGACTATCACCGCCCACAACTCCTTTTGTTCTACTCATGCATATCATCTACGCATAGACCTGGCTCGGATGCCACTGTTGGGAAAGGTTGCATGGAAAACAATTTTTTTACTACGCACACGTAAGATCTATCCTTGGAAATGCATAGCAACAAGAGGGGAGAGTGTGTCTACGTACCCTCGTAGACCATAAGGGGAAGCGTTTAGTAATGCAGTTGATGTAGTCGGACTTCTTCGCGATCCAACCGATCGAGTACCGACGTACGATACCGCCGTGTTCAGCACACGTTCAGCTCGCTGATATCCACACCTTCTTGATCCAACAAGACGGAAAGGTAGTGGATGAGTTCCAGCAGCATGACGGTGTGGTGACGGTGATGGTGATGCTATCTCCGTAGGGCTTCGCCTAAGCACTACGAAAATATGACCGCGGGTGTAAACGGTGGAGGGGGGCACCGCACACGGCTAAGAGATTGTCGTGGTAATGTGTGGCGCCCCCCTCCCACATATATATAGGTGGGGGATAGGGGAGCAGCCAGGAGGCACCCCCAAGTAGGTTGAATCCTACTTGGGGGCCTCCCCAAGCCGCGCCCCCTCCTTATTTTAGTGCGGGAGGAATGCAGGGGGATTCCTTTGTCTCATGAGGAGGGAAAGGCAACAGGGGCCACCCCTCCCCTTTCCTTCTCCATAGGGCCGGCCGGCCAGGGAAGGGGCACACCAGCCCCCTTGTGGGCTGGTCTGTCCCCCCCTTGGCCCATTAGGCCCATACACTTACCGGGGGTGTTCGGAACCCCTTCTGGTGACCCGGTGTACTCAGAAACTCTTCCGATGTTTGAATATCATCGTCCTATATATCTATCTTTACCTCCGGACCATTCCGGAGCTCCTCGTCATGTCCGTGCTCTCATCCGGGACTCAGAACAACATTCGGTCACAAAATCATATAACTCATATAACACTATATCGTCAACGAACGTTAAGTGTGCGGACCCTATGGGTTCAAGAACTATGTAGACATGACCGAGACACCTCTCCGGTCAATAACCAATAGCGGAACCTGGATGCCCATATTGGCTCCTACATATTCTACGAAGATCTTTATCGGTCAAACCTTATGACAACATACGTAATTCCCTTTGTCTATCGGTATGTTAGTTGCCCGAGATTCGATCATCGGTATCTTCATACCTAGTTCAATCTCGTTACCGACAAGTCTCTTACTCGTTCTGTAATACATCATCTTGCAACTAACTCATTAGTCACTCATGTCTACTACGCAACCTTCTTCTTGTAGACGTTGTTAGGCCTCCAAGTGTAGAGGTTTGTAGGACAGTAGCAAATTTCCCTCAAGTGGATGACCTAAGGTTTATCAATCCGTGGGAGGCGTAGGTTGAAGATGGTCTCTCTCAAACAACCCTGCAACCAAATAACAAAGAGTCTCTTGTGTCCCCAACACACCCAATACAATGGTAAATTGTATAGGTGCACTAGTTCGGCGAAGAGATGGTGATACAAGTGCAATATGGATGATAGATATGAGTATTTGTAATCTGAAAATATAAAAACAGCAAGGTAGCAAGCAATAAAAGTGAGCGTAAACGTTTTTGCAATGCTAGGAAACAAGGCCTAGGGTTCATACTTTCACTAGTGCAAGTTCTCTCAACAATAATAACATAATTGGATCATATAACTATCCCTCAACATGCAACAAAGATTCACTCCAAAGTCACTAATAGCTGAGAACAAACGAAGAGATTATGGTAGGGTACGAAACCACCTCAAAGTTATTCTTTCTGATCGATCTATTCAAGAGTCCGTAGTAAAATAACACGAAGCTATTCTTTCCATTCGATCTATCCTAGAGTTCGTACTAGAATTACACCTTAAGACACATATCAACCAAAACCCTAATGTCACCTCAAGTATCCGTGGGTATGATTATACGATATGCATCACACAATCTCAGATTCATCTATTCAACCAACACAAAGAACTTCAAAGAGTGCCCCAAAGTTTCTACCGGAGAGTCAAGACGAAAACGTGTGCCAACCCCTATGCATTAGTTCACAAGGTCACTGAACGCAAGTTGATCATCAAAACATACATCAAGTAGATCACGTGAACATCCCATTGTCACCACAAATAACCACATGCAAGATATACATCAAGAGTTCACAAATCCTTAAAGACTCAATCCGATAAGATAACTTCAGCGGGAAAACTAAATTCATCACAAGGAGATAGAGGGGGAGAAACATCATAAGATGAAACTATAATAGCAAAGCTCGCGATACAACAAGATCGTGCCAAATCAAGAACACGAGAGAGAGAGAGATAGAGAGATCAAACACATAGCTACTGGTACATACCCTCAGCCCCGAGGGTGAACTACTCCCTCCTCGTCATGGAGAGCGTCGGGATGGTGAAGATGGCCACCAGTGATGGATCACCCCTCTGGTAGGGTGCCGGAACAGGGTCCCGATTGGTTTTTGGTGGCTATAGAGGCTTGCGGCGGCGGAACTCCCGATCTAGGTTATTTTCTGGAGGTTTCTGTATTTATAGGAATTTTTGGCGTAGGTCTCACGTCAGGGGGGTCTCCGAGTCGTCCACGAGATAGGGGGGCGCGCCCCCCACCCACGTGGGTAGCCCGGGACTCTTCTGGCCCAACTCTTTTACTCCGGGGGCTTCTTTTGGTCCATAAAAAATCATCAAAAATTGGCACGTCAATTGCACTCCGTTTGGTATTCCTTTTCTGCAAAACTCAAAAACAAGGAAAAAACAGAAACTGGCACTGGGCTCTAGGTTAATAGGTTAGTCCCAAAAATCATATAAAATAGCATATAAATGCATATAAAACATCCTAGATGGGTAATATAATAGCATGGACCAATCAAAAATTATAGATACGTTGGAGACGTATCAAGCATCCCCAAGCTTAATTCCTGCTCGTCCTCGAGTAGGTAAATGATAAAAACAGAATTTTTGATGTGGAATGCTACCTAACATATTTATCAATGTAATCTTATTTATTGTGGCAAGAATATTCAGATACATAAGATTCAAAACAAAAGTTTAATATTGACATGAAAACAATAATACTTCAAGCATACTAATAAAGCAATCATGTCTTCTCAAAATAACATGGGCAAAGCAAGCTATCCCTACAAAATCATACAGTACAAAAAAATACACTTCCGTGATGATACATGTTTGTCACAATAGGTTGTTTTCTGTCATGCATGTACATCCATGACAAATTTATGACAGAATCAAGATAGTCATACCTAGGCTGTCGTAGAAGTGTTCCATGACATTACCAAAATTATCATCACGGAAGTGTCCACTTCCATGACGATAAATCGTGCGTCACATAAGTGCTTTCGTCAAGGGTGACCGACACGTGGCATCCACCGCAACAGAACACCGTTAAGCTATCGGGTTCGGTTTTGGATTCGATAACCCATTAACATCCACGTGTAAAATCATCATTGGCTGGAGGAAACATGTGTCGCCTCACCGTTGGGACAGATGTCATCCACTCATTGGACCCAAAGCGCCTATGATACGTCGACACGTGGCACGGCCCAACAGAGGCCCATTCCTGTGAAAAGGCCGGCCCATTTGACTTAGTCAAAAGGTGGCGGGCCGGCCCACGACAAGCCTGTTAACAGCCTGTTCGCATATAGCCCATTTACAGCCCGCTAACCCAGGGCCCATTTATGGCCTATCCGAATTAGGCCCAGTAGCGTCATCTGGGCGGTCCAATATAATTCCAGCCCGTTTTAACTTCCGGCCAATGTATGGCCCATGACGTCTTTCGGCCCATATGAGGCCCTTAGTAGCTTCGGCCCATTAACGACCCGTGGTAAAACTGGCCCGTAATGAACAGTGTATCACTTTATACCCGTTAACGGCCCATTAATCCGTTGGGCCATTTCTAGCCCATGTTATCTTTTGGCCTTCTCAGGGCCCATTTATTCTTGGGCTCATTTCCAGCATTCGTTTACTTACGACCCGTTACTGTCATTTTCTGCTTTTGGGCCAAATTCAGCCTGTGGTTACAGTCGGCCCATTTGTGGCCCATTAATACGTTGGGCCGTTTTCATAGCGTCATCAAATATGGCCGATTAACGACAGCCCGTTATGGTCGGCCCATGAACAGGCGATTTCAACTCTAGCCCATTTACGGCCATAATGTGGTCTGTTATTGGCCCATGTTTGGCCAACCGATCATAAGGCCCGTAGAAGGCCCATTGATGATACGGCCCGTAGAAGGCCCATTGTGTCTACGGCCCGTATAAGGCCCATTTTTTCTACGCCGCAGAAGGCCCATTGTTTCTACGGCCCTTAGAAGGCGCATTGTTTCTACGGCCCGTAGGAGGCCCATGTTAACTACAATAAATATGTAGCCCATGGTTATTGTGGCCTAGTTTTAAAAAAATAGGTTATTGCGGCCACTAGCAAACCGCGAAAAAGAACTGCACTAACTACAAGAAAACAAATAAACAGGTCAATAAGGAAATAAATAATCAAGCAACTTACACTAGGCTATCACGGCTAATACACATATTACATCCACTAGGCATCAAAGTTCGCCACCAGTGCAAATATAGGGAACAAAGCAGCATATAAACGTCGCAACAAAACAAGTCCAGAACTAAAACCACTTCAGAAGAGCTCAAGAAACAATATCCTGGGTACCCATAATGCTGGCAAGATGCTTAGCAAGCTTATTAACTTTCTCTTGTTTGGCGCTTAAATCCTCCAGCACTTGCTGTTGCACCAGAAAGTATGCATCTGAATTCTGCAGGGACTTCCTCAGTCCTTCGGCTTCCTGTCGCATAACATCTGATCGATGTCTTTCAACTTGAAGTTGAGACTCAAGAAGCCGAATTGATTCAGGCAGCGAGTTCGAAGAGCTGGTGCCAGCAGTAGTAGCGAGTAACTCGAACACTACATCAAGACAGGACTTTGGGGTTGCCTCAGTGTCTTCAATATAGTTTTTATCAGCTTTCTTGGAGACCAACAGGGATGTCTCACTATCTTGAACCTTATCTGCATTACTTCCTTTACCATTGCATAACGGGGTACTCTTCTCCAATATTTTATCAACGTTCTAAAAGAGAAACAAACAAACACATCACAGGTTTACAATGTAGTATATGAAACTCATTTTGGTAAACCAGTTCAGTAGTAAGGTGGACAGGATAACAACATGAAACAAACATATATCTATGTAGTATGGTCACTGTATGGTCTATATCATTCTAGTTTATGTTGCCAAATCAAGATAGATACAGTTCGAATCATATCTATTTAAGAGAAAGCAGCATAGACAGAATATAAGTGTGGGAAACTACACAGCAATAACAACACTTGTAATGTGCATGGCATGAGAACATAACTGCTTATTCAATTGAAAATGAAATCAACATAGAGCAAGTTACAACAGCAAACACGTTAAAGAAACAGGTTTAAAACATACCTGTTGCGCCATTGGAGTTTCAATTGCATCCTTCAAATTTGAAATTAGTTGGTATGAGTAAATACAGTGATGCAAGAGCAAAGTAGTATGAACCATAGCTACGGAACCTGACCTGAGAACAATTCTTCTTCTACTTTAAGCGTTGACTTGGGGTTCGGAGTGGTGGTCCTCGTGCTTTGGGCACTGCAGTTGCCTTACTAGCTGCTCTTGTTTGGATGCTCTATGGTGGAGACGGTGCTGTGTCAACGGGAAATGGGTTACTATCTGCTGGGGTTGGGGTTAGAAGGGGTGTAGCTAGTTCTCTGTCCAACTGGGTAGGGGTACAATCTGCGTGAGTCTGGGTTATGTGTGGTGGGGCTGGTTCTTGGGCAAGTACAACCGTGGTTCTATCTCCATCGACAGGTAGCACGATCTTTTCTGAAGACCGTGTTTTTACTCCCACAGATACTGCCATCACCCCCTCCAATTGAAATGGCTGATAAACAAGAAAAGTAATTGAATGTACATACATTGTAAGATAGACAGGTGCAATGGATAGTAGGGAAGAAAACAGGGCATGAAATAATTCACATTTATGTTGTCTAACCAAACAGAATAGCAGGACATAATTTCACATATATGATGGCTAATTAAACAGGATAGCATGACACAATTTCACATGTATGATGGCTAACTAAACAGGATAGAATGACATACTTCAAAATATGATGACTATGTAAACAGGATGACATGATATAACTATACGATGTGTCTATTAAAGTGGTTGGCATGCCATAAATCACAAACATGCCGTCGATGGAAACATGATGGCATGATATAATTCACGGATAGAATGACATAATTCAAAATATGATGACTATGTAAACAGGATGAGATGATATAACTATATTATGTCTTTAGAAAATGGGTTGGCATGCCATAATTCAGATACATGCTGTCTATGTAAACATCATGGCATGATATAATTCAAATATATGATTTATATACTAAGGAAGTGAGCAGAGGGCAATCGCATATATGATGTGTCAACTAAGGAGATGGCATTCAATATCGTGTATATGATGTAAAAACTAAGCATTGCAATACAACATATGCATGATATGAGTAATATAACCCTGCCAAGTTTGAGCATACACCTCAGGGGGATAATAGGACTGGTCATCTGCCTCTGAATCCTCCTCTGAAGAGCTATCTGTAACCAGCAAGATATCTGCTTCAGCAGGTAGCATTGTCTGCTCTGAAGACCTTGTTTTCACTCCAGATTTCTCCATCACCAATTCAAATGGCTGATGCACAGGAAGAGCAGTTGAATATACAAACATTGTCGACAAAAGCAATGAGAAATACAAAAAAAGGACGGCATGATATAATTCACATATATGACGCTTGGCTAAACAGCATGGCATTGCATAATTCACATATATAATGCCTTGCAACAAGATAGCATTGCATAATTCACATATATAATGTCTTGCAACAAGATGGCATTGCATAATTCACATATATGGTAATTAGACACTAAACAGGTGGCATTCACACAAAGCATGTCTAAACTAAGCAAATGACATAGCAATGCAAGATACCATACGCACGATATGAGCAACATAACCCTGCCAAGTTAGAGCATGCACCTCGGGGGGGGGGGAATAGGACTGGTCATCTGTCTCTGAATCCTCCTCTGAGGAGCTATCTGTAACCAGCAAGACATGCGCTTCGTCAGATAGCATTGTCTGCTCTGAAGACCTTGTTTCCACTCCAGATTTTTCCATGACCGTGCCGAATGGCTGATGCACAGGAAGAGTAATTGAATGTACTAAAATTGTTGACAAATTTAACACGTAATAAAAAATGATGTCATGATATAATTCACATATAAGATGACTGGCTAACCAGGGTGGCATTGCAAAATTCACATATATGATGCCTGGCTAAACAAGATGGCATTGCATGATTCACATATACGATAAAGAAACTAAACAGATGGCATTGACACAAAGCATGTCTAAACTAAGCAGATGACATCTTTGATGTATACAGTAAGCAATGCAAGGCACCATATGCATGATATTACCAACATCAGCATGCCAAGTTAGAGCGAAGACCTCATGGGGTAAATAGGAGTGGTCTTCTGCTTCTGAATCCCCCTCAGAACAGTTATCTTCCTCTTGATTACGATCCGAAATGGGTGGAGGGGGGCTGCCTTTGCGCCCACCATGGAGCGACGTCTGCATGAAATTTTATTGCCACGCAAGGCTCGTCTCTTTTGCTCTACATGTTCAGTTCCATTGTGTACAATAACTGACATGCATAGGAATAAAACATAGTGAGATTATGTAAGGAGTGCATGCACAAATCCAGAGTGATGGTAGCAAACTGTGGATAGACCCAAAACCAATGATAGCAGGCAGATAATAGCTTTAGTTAAAAAATACAGATAATGGCTCCTTTAATGTTTGTTTGCACCCAACATGAAACTCATAGTAGACACCCGAGATTAACCAGATAGTAGACAGATAGTACTGATTGCTGCCCCAATATGTACCCCACAACCATTTAAAAACTCAAGTTTCAGCATAAGTTTGGACCTGACTCGGAGTCTAATAGGTGAACACGATGATAAAGTAGCATGTCATCATATTAAGCGATGCATAACGTAAGCAGACACGAAGAGTGCGACCTCTCTTGCGGACCCGTGTAGTCCTCAAGGTCATCTGCTCAGTTGATGATGGTAATGCAGTTGTCGTGGCTGCCGGCGGCGGGGAAGAAGATCTGAGGCGGCGAAAGACAGTCTGGAGAGCGGATCCCTGCTGTGGTGAACCCTTCCGTCGTTGGAGCAGCTGAGCTGGGGTGGAACACAGCACCGCAGGAGCAGGACAAACCACACAAGGTTTTCTTTGACACATATCTGTAACAGAAGTAATTGTGTAAGGGCTTGTTTGAATTTGAGGATTCTAACAATGCAGGATAGGAAATAGACAGGAATAGGATAGGAATGCACGTGCAAAACAGAGAATTTAAAAACACAGGATTTCTGCCAATCTGGGTGTTTGGTTCACAAGAATTGGAAGATCACAGGATGCAAAGAAGCATGGTGAGATTAAGTCAAACCACAAGAAAATGTACGGTTATAATGCTATTATGCTACTATCTCTTAGTCTTGTGCTTCATGAATAGGAATTTGAAAAGGAGGACAAGTGGAAATTAAAATTCCTACGGTTTTTCTTTCAAGGAGACACTAAAGGAACAAATCCTACAGTTTTCCTTTGCTCCATTCCTTTGCACCAAATTCATGAAAAGTAGTACCATAGGAAACTTTCCAATTCCTATGTTTTTCATTCACTTTTCCTTTCAAGCACTGGCGATTCTAGTAGGCAGGCTTGAGCAAGGAAAAGCCTACACTAAAAAATGTTTTTGTGCTACTTCTATTACTTTGGACCCAGGCCACTGCCCTACTAGGTCAGCTCCCAGGGCCATCGACAAATGCACAGCTCAAACGCGCAGAGATAAATAATGATGGCGTTCAAGAGAGTCCATCACGGATAGCTAAGTTGCCTGGTACCTCACTGCTTGTCATATAGTAGGATAAAATAATCGTATTTCCCGTTACTCCGTGTGCTCGGTGGACTATATATATAACATGTAGAGTAAAAAAGAGATGCAACAAGTGTACAACCTCTTTGGCGAAGCCATGTCGATCTCAGCATGATTGGGTTGGCCGGTGAGGATGCTCCGGCTGACTTGGCTATCGGAGGAGGGGAAGAAGATCTTAGGCGTCTGGAGATGGAGCCCGAGGTACTGCTCCGCTGTGATGGAGGGTTTCGTCGTTGGAGCAGCTCCGGTGAGTTGTACGACGCCGAGGCTGAAGCAGGACAAGAGAGACAACGTTAACCTGAGTGAAATTCTAATAGCATCTCCAATAGATGACGTAAAATACATAACCACAAAGTGCTAGATGTAAAATACATCAGCCGCTCATCTCCGAGCTTAACTGTCGAAACTGAATTTAACTGTCGAAACTGAATTTTGCTATCGAAACTGAATTTTACTCTCGAAACTGAACGCGCTAGAGGTGAGGCTACACGTCAGTCGACTGACTTTTTCATTTCTGGTCAGTCGATTTTGCAGCCGTTGGATACGAAATCAAGGGCCTGCAGTTCATCTTCAACCTCCACCCCCTGAGCCGCTAGCCACCACCGGCCAAACAGTCGCCCCCCCCCCGCCGCTCGCGGCCGGCGGTGCGCCGCCCCGCCCGCCCCGAAAACACTCCCCACCGCCGGTCCACCGCCGCCCCGGCCATCCCTCTAGGCCCCCCAGCCGAGCTTTTTCTCCGGCGATCCCCACGCCACCGCCCCACCACCGCCCCCACCCTGAACCCTAAGATAGATAGTGGGGTACCTCTCCAGTGAGCCCCCCTCCCCACTGCGGCTTGTTGTTCCTGAACTCCAGTGAGCCCCCCACCCCCTGAAAATCGACTGACCCAAAAGTCGATTCAGTCGACTGAAGTGTAGCTAAATCGGAGCAGCATCGCAAGCAAGAGCAAGAGCGAGAGCAGCAGCAAGAGCAAGAGCAGACAAGGCAGGGGACCGAGAGCAAGAGCAGAGCAGCAGCGCGAGCGAGAGCTAAAGCATCCGCAAATCCTACTGATGTGGACGTCGCCGCCGAGGGAGCGACACCATGGAGGAAGTGGCCGGCGATGCTGCCGTGGATGGAGCTGCGCCGTGTCGGCTCGGGACCGAGCGCCAGCAGCACCATGAGATCGAATCAAGAAGAAAATGCGGCGATTAGTGTACAACCTCTTTGGTGGCGCCGATTAGGCCGCAGCTTTATCCGAGGAAACGGTGATGGTGATGCTCTTGCGGTGGTGCAGGTGAAGACGGCGGTCTGGGAATGGAGGTGGCGCGAAAGACGAGGGGAACGTCGGGGCAGCTCCTTGGAGGTGGAGGACGGGGTGGCAGAACCGGCGGGACGACCAGATCGATGACGGATCCTCATCCGGTACGGTGGATGAGGGACGTCGAGGTGTTGCTGTGGACGACGTCGTCGGGGAAGAGGCTCCGGCTAGGTGGCGGACGGAGGAGGGTGTGGGGCTTCACGGGTTTTCCCGGCCTCGATGTACGAATGGGTGGGCGGATGGGATGGGAGTTGGGAACCATGGCTTAGGGATGCGCTTGTCCGAAATGTGGGGTAAGTTACGAAAGTACCCCCACCGATTTGAGGCAGTTCTTTCGGTTCAGGGGTATCACGGGCATTTCGCGTGTCGGGATTTCACAGGAGGTGGGAGTTTTCGCGCGCGTTGTAATTTTGGAATAGCAAGGTGCGGGCTGAGATGGAGGGTGTTGTCGGAGCACAACGAGACAAAGATTTATCTTAAATATTTCGGGCTAACAAGGCGCGGGTTGAAATTTCCGGACAAGCCTAACATGTACTGTACCAAATCAATTCGCACTACAAATGTCATTCAAAACTTTGAATTCATGTTATGTTCAATCAAAACATTTCGCTACGTGTATAATGCATGCAACTTACTACTCAAATGAACGTTTTAGTGCATTCCAAACGTATATACTACCGCTTCATGAACTAAATTTGAATTCGTTTCTCTATTTGAATAAGATCTACAATAATGGTTGTTGTGAAGTCAAAGCATTTGAATTCATATCTCCGTTTTAATAAGATCTACAACCATCATTATTGTCAAGTTAAACCATCATTTGTGTATTATCTTCACAGCACATCACATGATTATTCTCGAGTTATATATGAACTCGAAGTCGATTTTTTGAATCCACTTTATTTTGATTTGAAATCATAGTACATTTCAAGCTCTAGCTAGATCTTCATAATCTAAACCATGTCTGATATGTATAATGTGTTTATCACATTATGTATGGTGCCCCGCCCCCTACGCCTACAAGTATTTATATGTGAGTTGCAAACACCACACATTACCACAAATTCAAATAAAATGTGAGAATATTCGATATATAGTATTGTTTAGATTGTTCGATATTTAGTTGTAAGCTGCAAACTCCACACATTATCACAAATTCAAATAAAATGTGAGATTGTTCGATGTATAGTATGGTTTAGATTGTTCGACATTTAGCTGTGAGTTGCAAACGCCATGCATTATCACATTATGGTATAACATGTGCAAAACCACAACACGCGTATCACCGCTATATTCATGCATGCATATGTTTAAAACACTATGATCTCCTATTCAATTATATGAATCCACTTTCATATCGAATTATGATCTTTGTTAGTCTCTTACACCCACACAATCCTCTAACCTTTGTAGCTACCACTAACTTTCTCTCGTGCATGCACATGCCCTCCTCGCCCTACCCCTCCCTCAGCATTCTATCCATCGCGCACATTCATTATTTTTCTTTAGGTCGTTCTCCCACAGTCTCCACAACTCCTTTCCGACACACACCGATCGATAAACCTCTCCAGCGATGTCTGCCTACAACATACACACGCACCTTCAATCTCCTCCTTTATGTGTCCTTGCCTCGTGTCTCTCATACGGTCCCACACACGTGTAAACTCTCGCCCCTCTTTTCATCGATCTCACAACCGCACACTCCTCCCCCTATCTAGCTAGTAGCTGGGCCTCTCGCACCACCTCCTAGCACCATTCTCTCTGTCTATCCGTCTTGCCGGGTCTTATTTGGCTCCAACAAATGGGCGTACACCGACCGATCTCCCGCTATACATAAAGCTAGCTAGGTCCTTATAACTCGATTTTTCCCACGCGTCGATCGATCTACCTCATTAGTTATGTCTCTCCCTTCCTCCGACAAACAATAATTGATCTACCGATCTAGTTAGGTTTGCTTACCAAACACATGGTTCCCCTTCATCATCCATGGATGCTACCGATAGATCTATCACGCACAGGCACACACAGAAACACATCCCCACTCTTATTGATAATATTGCAGTTCCACCCTCAGTTTGTCTAGTAGGCCTCTCCCACCATCTTCGAGAAGAAACTCCATCACCCATCCAACACTCTACCCCTCTCCCTCCCTCTCTCTCTCCTCTCTCTCTCCGTCCCATCCTGTTTCCCGTCCTTCAATTTTGTATGGATGTCGACCGATCTCCCTCAAGACATAGCTGGTTCTCTCCTTCTCAACACATATACGAGTCGTTCTACCTCTATAGTTAGGCCTCTGCCTACCTCTCCCCCACCCCCCTCCCACACACACACACACACACACACACCGATACATCGAGCGCTCTAGTCATGTCTCCCTGCCACACACAAACTTGACCTGTGCCCTCTGACGTTCCGGTAGGTCAGTCGCCCTATATCTTTGACTTGCACACACACAATTTCGATGGATCTCTACATCGATCTCGCACCCACCCACTTGATCCTCTCTTCGACTCTATCGATATCTATGACCCCTCCCTCTCTTCTCGTGGATCGCCCGGCCCTCTATATATGATATGGATAGGCCTCCATTTCACACACATTGCATGCAAATTTTGTTTGAGATGTCATCGACACATATTCCCACAAATACATTCACGAAATCAACCTCCCCCCCAAAAACAAAAAACACTCACGAATGCACAAGCCATTTGTCTAGGTTTGTATCTCTCACATACACCCACGTAGGTGGGGGACGTGCACGAAGAGAAGAGGTGCATGCACGGTGCACATACTCCCGTCTCTTTCCCAACCACACCTGCACGGGTACACGGTGGAGCTCATTTCTGTACGAAAAGGCAGCCCACGTGGTAATTTGACACGTGTACTGGTTGTCCACTAGATGGAGGGAGGATCGTCTGTTGGGGAACGTAGTAATTTCAAAAAAATTCCTACGCACACGCAAGATCATGGTGATGCATAGCAACGAGAGGGGAGAGTGTTGTCCACGTACCCTCGTAGACAGAAAGCGGAAGTGTTAGCACAACGCGGTTGATGTAGTCGTACGTCTTCACGGTCCGACCGATCAAGTACCGAACGCACGGCACCTCCGAGTTCAGCACACGTTCAGCCCGTTGACGTCCCTCGAACTCCGATCCAGCCGACTGCTGAGGGAGAGTTTCGTCAGCATGACGGCGTGGTGACGATGATGATGTTCTACCGACGCAGGGCTTCGCATAAGCACAGCTACAGTATTATCGAGGTGGACTATGGTGGAGGGGGGCACCGCACACGGCTAAAAGATCAAATCAATTGTTGTGTCTTTGGGGTGCCCCCTGGCCCCGTATATAAAGGAGCAAGGGGGGAGGTGCGGCCGGCCAGGAGGAGGTGCGCCAGGAGGAGTCCTACTCCCACCGGGAGTAGGACTCCCTACCTTCCTTGTTGGATTAGGAGAAGGGGGGAAAGAGGAGGGAGAGAGGAAGGAAAGGGGGGCGCCGCCCCCTCTCCTTGTCCTATTCAGACTAGAGGGGGAGGGGCGCGCGGCCCTGTCCTAGCCGCCTCTCCTCTTCTCCACTAAGGCCCACTATGGCCCATTAAGCCCCCGGGGGGTTTCGGTAACCCCTAGGTACTCCGGTAAAATCCCGATTTCACCCGGAACATTTCCGATATCCAAATATAGGCTTCCATTATATCAATCTTCATGTCTCGACCATTTCGAGACTCCTCGTCATGTCCGTGATCACATCCGGGACTCCGAACAGCCTTCGGTACATAAAAACTCATAAACTCATAATATAACCGTCATCGAAACTTTAAGCGTGCGGACCCTACGGGTTCGAGAACTATGGAGACATGACCGAGACACGTCTCCGGTCAATAACCAATAGCGGAACCTGGATGCTCATATTGGCTCCCACATATTCTACGAAAAAATTTATCGGTCAGACCGCATAACAACATACGTTGTTCCCTTTGTCATCGGTATGTTACTTGCCCGAGATTCGATCGTCGGTATCTCAATACCTAGTTCAATCTCGTTACCCGCAAGTCTCTTTACTCATTTCGTAATACATCATCCCGCAACTAACTCATTAGTTGCAATGCTTGCACGGCTTAAGTGATGTGCATTACCGAGTGGTCCCAGAGATACCTCTCCGACAATCGGAGTGACAAATCCTAATCTCAAAATACGCCAACCCAACAAGTACCTTCGGAGACACTTGTAGAGCACCTTTATAGTCACCCAGTTATGTTGTGACGTTTGGTAGCACACAAAGTGTTCCTCCGGTAAACGGGAGTTGCATAATCTCATAGTCATAGGAACATGTATAAGTCATGAAGAAAGCAATATCAACATACTAAACGATCGAGTGCTAAGCTAACGGAATGGGTCAAGTCAATCACATCATTCTCCTAATGATATGATCTCGTTAATCAAATGACAACCCATGTCTATGGCTAGGAAACATAACCATCTTTGGTCAACGAGCTAGTCAAGTAGAGGCATACTAGTGACACTCTGTTTGTCTATGTATTCACACAAGTATTATGTTTCGGGTTAATACAATTCTAGCATGAATAATAAACATTTATCATGATATAAGGAAATAAATAATAACTTTATTATTGCCTCTAGGGCATATTTCCTTCAGTCTCCACTTGCACTAGAGTCAATAATCTAGATTATACAGTAATGATTCTAACACCCATGGAGTATTGGTGCTGATCATGTTTTGCTCGTGGAAGAGGCTTAGTGAACGGGTCTGCAACATTCAGATCCCTATGCATCTTGCAAATTTCTATGTCTCCCACCTGGACTAGATCCCGGATGAAATTGAAGCGTCTCTTGATGTGCTTGGTTCTCTTGTGAAATCTGGATTCCTTCGCCAAGGCAATTGCTCCAGTATTGTCACAAAAGATTTTCATTGGACTCGATGCACTAGGTATGACACCTAGATCGGATATGAACTCCTTCATCCAGACTCCTTCATTTGCTGCTTCCGAAGCAGCTATGTACTCCGCTTCACACGTAGATCCCGCCACGACGCTTTGTTGAGAACTGCGCCAACTGACAGCTCCACCGTTCAATGTAAACACGTATCCGGTTTGCAATTTAGAATCGTCCGGATCAGTGTCAAAGCTTGGATCAACGTAACCATTTACAATGAGCTCTTTGTCACCTCCATAAACGAGAAACATATCCTTAGTCCATTTCAGGTATTTCAGGATGTTCTTGACCGCTGTCCAGTGATCCACTCCTGGATTACTTTGGTACCTCCCTGCTAGACTTATAGCAAGGCACACATCAGGTCTGGTACACATCATTGCATACATGATAGAGCCTATGGCTGAAGCATAGGGAACATCTTTCATCTTCTCTCTATCTTCTACAGTGGTCGGGCATTGAGTCTTACTCAACTTCACACCTTGTAACACAGGCAAGAACCCTTTCTTTGCTTGATCCATTTTGAACTTCTTCAAAACTTTGTCAAGGTATGTGCTTTGTGAAAGTCCAATTAAGCGTCTTGATCTATCTCTATAGATCTTGATGCCCAATATATAAGCAGCTTCACCGAGGGCTTTCATTGAAAAACTCTTATTCAAGTATCCCTTTATGCTATCCATAAATTCTATATCATTTCCAATCAGCAATATGTCATCCACATATAATATCAGAAATGCTACAGAGCTCCCACTCACTTTCTTGTAAATACAGGCTTCTCCAAAAGTCTGTACAAAACCAAATGCTTTGATCACACTATCAAAGCGTTTATTCCAACTCCGAGAGGCTTGCACCAGTCCATAAATGGATCGGTGGAGCTTGCACACTTTGTTAGCTCCCTTTAGATCGAAAAAACCTTCCGGTTGCATCATATACAACTCTTATTCCAGAAATCCATTCAGGAATGCAGTTTTTACATCCATTTGCCAAATTTCATAATCATAAAATGCGGCAATTGCTAACATGATTCGGACAGACTTAAGCATTGCTACGGTTGAGAAGGTCTCATCGTAGTCAATCCGTTGAACTTGTCGAAAACCTTTTGCAACAAGTCGAGCTTTATAGACAGTAACATTATTGTCAGCGTCAGTCTTCTTCTTGAAGATCCATTTATTCTCAATGGCTTGCCGATAATCGGGCAAGTCAACCAAAGTCCACACTTTGTTCTCATACATGGATCCCATCTCAGATTTCATGGCCTCAAGCCATTTTGCGGAATCTGGGCTCACCATTGCTTCTTCATAGTTCGTAGGTTCATCATGGTCTAGTAACATAACCTCCAGAACAGGATTACCGTACCACTCTGGTGCGGATCTTACTCTGGTTGACCTATGAGGTTCAGTAACAACTTGATCTGAAGTTCCATGATCATCATCATTAACTTCCTCACTAATTGGTATAGATGTCACAGGAACCGGTTTCTGTGATGAACTACTCTCCAATAAGGGAGCAGGTACAGTTACCTCACCAAGTTCTACTTTCCTCCCACTCACTTCTTTCGAGAGAAACTCCTTCTCTAGAAAGGATCCATTCTTAGATACGAATGTCTTGCCTTCGGATCTGTGATAGAAGGTGTACCCAACAGTGTCCTTTGGGTATCCTATGAAGACACATTTCTCTGACTTGGGTTCGAGCTTATCAGGTTGAAGCTTTTTCACATAAGCATCGCAGCCCCAAACTTTGAGAAACGACAACTTTGGTTTCTTGCCAAACCACAGTTCATAAGGCGTCGTCTCAACGGATTTCGGTGTTGCCCTATTTAACGTGAATGCGGCCGTCTCTAAAGCATAACCCCAAAATGATAGCGGTAAATCAGTAAGAGACATCATAGATCGCACCATATCTAGTAAAGTACGATTACGACGTTCGGACACACCATTACGCTTTGGTGTTCCGGGTGGCGTGAGTTGCGAAACTATTCCACATTGTTTCAAATGTAGACCAAACACGTAACTCAAATATTCTCCTCCACGATCAGATCGTAGAAACTTTATTTTCTTGTTACGATGATTTTCAACTTCACTCTGAAATTCTTTGAACTTTTCAAATGTTTCAGACTTATGTTTCATTAAGTAGATATACCCATATCTGCTTAAATCATCTATGAAGGTGAGAAAATAACGATACCCTCCGCGAGCCTCAATATTCATTGGTCCACATACATCAGTATGTATGATCTCCAATAAATCAGTTGCTCGCTCCATAGTTCCGGAGAACGGCGTTTTAGTCATCTTGCCCATGAGGCATGGTTCGCAAGTACCAAGTGATTCATAATCAAGTGATTCCAAAAGTTCATCAGTATGGAGTTTCTTCATGCGCTCTACACCAATATGACCCAAACGGCAGTGCCACAAATAAGTTGCACTATCATTATCAACTCTGCATCTTTTGGCTTCAACATTATGAATATGTGTATCACTACTATCGAGATTCATAAAAAATAGACCACTCTTCAAGGGTGCATGACCATAAAAGATATTACTCATATAAATAGAACAACCATTATTCTCTGATTTAAATGAATAACCGTCTCGCATCAAACAAGATCCAGATATAATGTTCATGCTCAACACTGGCACCAAATAACAATTATTTAGGTCTAATACTAATCCCGAAGGTAGATGTAGAGGTAGCGTGCCGACGGCGATCACATCGACTTTGGAACCGTTTCCCACGCGCATCGTCACCTCGTCCTTGGCCAGTGTTCGCTTAATCCGTAGTCCCTGTTTTGAGTTGCAAATATTAGCAACAGAACCAGTATCAAATACCCAGGTGCTACTGCGAGCTCTGGTAAGGTACACATCAATAACATGTATATCACATATACCTTTGTTCACCTTGCCATCCTTCTTATCCGCCAAATACTTGGGGCAGTTCCGCTTCCAGTGACCAGTCTGCTTGCAGTAGAAGCACTCAGTCTCAGGCTTAGGTCCAGACTTGGGTTTCTTCTCTTGAGCAGCAACTTGCTTGTTGTTCTTCTTGAAGTTCCCCTTCTTCTTCCCTTTGCCCTTTTTCTTGAAACTGGTGGTCTTATTGACCATCAACACTTGATGCTCCTTCTTGATTTCTACCTCCGCAGCCTTTAGCATTGCGAAGAGCTCGGAATCGTCTTATCCATCCCTTGCATGTTATAGTTCATCACGAAGCTCTTGTAGCTTGGTGGCAGTGATTGAAGAATTCTGTCAATGACGCTATCATCCAGAAGATTAACTCCCAGTTGAATCAAGTGATTATTATACCCAGACATTTTGAGTATATGCTCACTGACAGAACTATTCTCCTCCATCTTGCAGCTGTAGAACTTATTGGAGACTTCATATCTCTCAATCCGGGCATTTGCTTGAAATATTAACTTCAACTCCTGGAACATCTCATATGCTCCATGACGTTCAAAACGTCGTTGAAGTCCCGGTTCTAAGCCGTAAAGCATGGCACACTGAACTATCGAGTAGTCATCAGCTTTGCTCTGCCAGACGTTCATAACATCTGGTGTTGCTCCTACAGCAGGTTTGGCACCTAGCGGTGCTTCCAGGACGTAATTCTTCTGTGCAGCAATGAGGATAATCCTCAAGTTATGGACCCAGTCCGTGTAATTGCTACCATCATCTTTCAACTTTGCTTTCTCAAGGAACACATTAAAATTCAACGGAACAACAACACGGGCCATCTATCTACAATCAACATAGACAAGCAACATACTATCAGGTACTAAGTTCATGATAAATTTAAGTTCAGTTAATACTTAAGAACTCCCACTTAGATAGACATCCCTCTAATCCTCTAAGTGATCACGTGATCCAAATCAACTAAACCATAACCGATCACCACATGAAATGGAGTAGCTTTCAATGGTGAACATCACTATGTTGATCATATCTACTATATGATTCACGCTCGACCTTTCGGTCTCAGTTTTCCGAGGCCATAACTGCATATGCTAGGCTCGTCATGTTTAACCTGAGTATTCTGCGTGTGCAAAACTGGCTTGCACCCGTTGTAGATGGACGTAGAGCTTATCACACCCGATCATCTCGTGGTGTCTGGGCACGATGAACTTTGGCAACGGTGCATACTCAGGGAGAACACTTTTATCTTGAAATTTAGTAAGAGATCATCTTATAATGCTACCATCAATCAAAGCAAGATAAGATGCATAAAAGATAAACATCACATGCAATCAATAGAAGTGATATGATATGGCCATCATCATCTTGTGCTTGTGATCTCCATCTCCGAAGCACCGTCATGATCACCATCGTCACTGGCGCGACACCTTGATCTCCATCGTAGCATCGTTGTTGTCTCGCCAATCTTATGCTTCTACGACTATCGCTACCGCCTAGTTATAAAGTAAAGCATTACAGGGCGATTGCATTGCATACAATAAAGTGACAACCATATGGCACCTGCCAGTTGTCGATAACTCGGTTACAAAACATGATCATCTCATACAATAAATTTAGCATCATGCTTTGACCATATCACATCACAACATGCCCAGCAAAAACAAGTTAGACGTCCTCTACTTTGTTGTTGCAAGTTTTACGTGGCTGCTACGGGCTGAGCAAGAACCGTTCTTACCTACGCATCAAAACCACAACGATAGTTTGTCAAGTTGGTGTTGTTTTAACCTTCGCAAGGACCGGGCGTAGCCACACTCGGTTCAACTAAAGTTGGAGAAACTGACACCCGCCAGCCACCTGTGTGCAAAGCACGTCGGTAGAACCAGTCTCGCGTAAGCGTACGCGTAATGTCGGTCTGGGCCGCTTCATCCAACAATACCGCCGAACCAAAGTATGACATGCTGGTAAGAAGTATGACTTATATCGCACACAACTCACTTGTGTTCTACTCGTGCATATGACATCTACGCATAAAACCAGGCTCGGATGCCACTGTTGGGGAACGTAGTAATTTCAAAAAAATTCCTACGCACACGCAAGATCATGGTGATGCATAGCAATGAGAGGGGAGAGTGTTGTCCACGTACCCTCGTAGACCTAAAGCAGAAGCGTTAGCACAACGCGGTTGATGTAGTCGTACGTCTTCATGATCCGACCGATCAAGTACCGAACGCACGACACCTCCGAGTTCAGCACACGTTCAGCCCGATGACGTCCCTCGAACTCCGATCCAGCTGAGTGTTGATTGAGGGTTTCGTCAGCATGAAGGCGTGGTGATGATGATGATGTTCTACCAACGCAAGGCTTCGCCTAAGCACCGCTACAGTATTATCGAGGTGGACTATGGTGGAGGGGGGCACCGCACACGGCTAAAAGATCAAATCAATTGTTGTGTCTTTGGGGTGCCCCTGCCCCCGTATATAAAGGAGCAAGGGGGGAGGTGCGGCCGGCCAGGAGGAGGTGCGCCAGGAGGAGTCCTACTCCCACCGGGAGTAGGACTCCCTCCCTTCCTTGTTGGATTAGGAGAAGGGGGAAAGAGGAGGGAGAGAGGAAGGAAAGGGGGGCGCCGCCCCCTCTCCTTGTCCTATTCGGACTAGAGGGGGAGGGGCACGTGACCGTGCCCTAGCCGCCTCTCCTCTTCCCCACTAAGGCCCACTATGGCCCATTAAGCCCCCGGGGGGTTCCGGTAACCCCTCGGTACTCCGGTAAAATCCCGATTTCACCCGGAACATTTCCGATATCCAAATATAGGCTTCCATTATATCAATCTTCATGTCTCGACCATTTCGAGACTCCTCGTCATGTCCGTGATCACATCCGGGACTCCGAACAACCTTTGGTACATCAAAACTCATAAACTCATAATATAACCGTCATCGAAACTTTAAGCGTGCGGATCCTATGGGTTCGATAACTATGTAGACATGACCGAGACACGTCTCCGGTCAATAACCAATAGTGGAACCTGGATGCTCATATTGGCTCCCACATATTCTATGAAGATTTTTATCGGTCAGACCGCATAACAACATACGTTGTTCCCTTTGTCATCGGTATGTTACTTGCCCGAGATTCGATCGTCGGTATCTCAATACCTAGTTCAATCTCGTTACCGGCAAGTCTCTTTACTCGTTCCGTAATACATCGTCCCGCAACTAACTCATTAGTTGCAATGCTTGCAAGGCTTAAGTGATGTGCATTACCAAGTGGGCCCAGAGATACCTCTCCGACAATCGGAGTGACAAATCCTACTCTCGAAATACGCCAACCCAACAAGTACCTTCGGAGACACCTGTAGAGCACCTTTATAATCACCCAGTTACGTTGTGACGTTTGGTAGCACACAAAGTGTTCCTCGGGTAAACGGGAGTTGCATAATCTCATAGTCATAGGAACATGTATAAGTCATGAAGAAGCAATAGCAACATACTAAACGATCGAGTGCTAAGCTAACGAAATGGGTCAATTCAATCACATCATTCTCCTAATGATGTGATCCGTTAATCAAATGACAACCCATGTCTATGGCTAGGAAACATAGCCATCTTTGATCAACGAGCTAGTCAAGTAGAGGCATACTAGTGACACTCTCTTTGTCTATGTATTCACACAAGTATTATGTTTCCGGTTAATACAATTCTAGCATGAATAATAAACATTTACCATGATATAAGGAAATAAATAATAACTTTATTATTGCCTCTAGGGCATATTTCCTTCATCGTCTACCACGGGTGAACAAACAAATTGCGACTTGACGCGTTATGTTAAAAAAGTGGAAAACCATGTGGGGCCTACCTTAGAGGCAAGGCTCTATACACTGGAGTACTTTTGATGTGTCCCGTCAACTCGCAGAACGAGGAGAAGCTTGCTTAGTACGCCGTCTCCCCCGCCCACGGGCGCGGTGGCTCGCAGGACGAGGAGAAAATTTTACTACTCCCTCTGTTTACTCCTCGTCCCTACTACCTTGGTTAGAGAGATTATCATATTGTTTGGAATATATATGTCCTTTAGTAGATTTCAATATGAACTACTAGTACATACTCCAAACACTGATGTATATAGACGTAGTTTAGAGTGTAGATTCACTCATTTTGCTCCGTATGTAGTTCATATTGCATAAAGTTGAGACACTTATTTTGGAACGGAGGGAGTACATATTTGCTATGATCTGTCAATCATTGAGATGCAATAGCATGAATGTTAGTCTCCTTTGTATTTGATGAAATGTTGCAATGGGCAACCTTGGATGCAAGATACATGTAACCGAAGCTGGAAGCTTCATAGCATTGTACTATCTCGCTGATAAATTATAGTACATACTATACTAGTACTTCCTCCGTTCCCAAATATAAGTGTTTGTAGAGATTTCACCATGAACCACATACGGATGTATATAGATGCATTTTAAGTGTAGATTCATTCATTTTGTTCCGTATGTAGTCCACCTAGTGGAATCTCTACAAAGACTTATATTTAGGAACAGAGGGAGTGCTATGTAAAGAGTTAGGTGTCGCACGGTGTCCAGAAAATATGGTGATAGTGTGAGGTGGGCATGTAATCACTGAGCCTGCGTGTTTTCACTGCTCTTGCACTCCTCTGCCGTAAGAATGGAGAAAATTGTAATCTAGTAGTACCTCCTTTCGCCGAAAGCGTGGGACATCCAGCAGTCCTACCACCTCAGTAATAATGACCAATGAGCCGTCAAATCACATAGACCCAGCAGTAAGTTGGACGGACGAAGCAACCATCACTCTTGAATCCGCTTCTCCCTTCAACGTAGGCGCCAGTGAGAGGTCGCGTCCGCTCTGCCAGGGCATGAATGCGGTACCGATTCTGTGGAGCGGCACTGACCGTTTCGGGAGTGAAGCGCGCGCGGGCGATGAAGGGGCTTTGGGTGGGCCACGCTAGTCAGGAGCGGGCGTGGCAACTGTCTTCTTGTCCCTACCGGATGCCTAGAAACGAGAGGATGCACCGACTCTCGCGGCTAAAATCGTACACTACACACCATCTCTCTGTAGGAGTAGGTCGATCTGTCGCTCTCTCTAACACACACATGTTGTTAAACACACACACACACGCACACGCACACGCACACACAGGTTCATAGAATAGGAAAATCGTGCGAGTGCGAAGCCACAGGAAGTGAGATACAAATGGAGTACATACAAGAAGCAAAGTGGTGATGAATATTCCATCAAACCTGGACTGAGGAGTAGTACTCCCTCCGTCTAGGTGTTAAGTCATCTTACGGAAATTAGATATTCCCAAAATGTTTAGGCGTCGTCCATTAACTTCGCATCTCAATCCCCTCCTGGCCTCGTTGCTAGCGAGCGTTGTTACTTAGGGAGCGTTTGGATCCTTAGCAAGAACAGCTTATAGCATAGCCGGGCAAGGTTAGGCGTTTGGAACTGTTAAAATATGTTAGCTTTTGTGGGCCAGCTAGCTTGGGTGGGCTAGAAAAACCTTGCTAGCTCAGGAGAGCCAGATCGGCTTGCTTCCGACGGCAAACTTCGCGTAGTAGTAACATAGACTAGTAACATATGCATGTTACTAGTCCAAGTTACTCACCACTATAACCAGCCTAAGCAATGTAAGCAAATGCTCCTTACTCTGCCTTTCTATCTCCCCCGGAAACCCAATGCATGGAGCGCAACTACGCGTTGATCAGTCAAGAAATCAAAGTCGGCTTGCATGCGAGTTAATACGTGGCCCTGCATGGTAGCTAAAACGGCATCCCTTAGTTATTTGGATTAATTGTTGCGTTTAGAGACAGAAATCAGGGCTTTGATTGGAGGAATGACCGGTCAAGTTTCTCCTTCTCCTCCAATCTGCTTGCACCTTGGTCCCGCTGCACCTTCTAACGTGACTTATTACACCTAGACGGAGGGAGTCGTACGAGATACAGTGGTACACTGACTTAGGTCGAATACAAGTGCCCAAAATTGTGTGCATGTTATAATAAGGATTCACTTAAAATAGTATGTGAGCGAACAGAGGGATCAATTGGACAGTGTTCCTGAGCAGTAGCGAGATGTGTGAGGTAAGATACACCGCTGGCGCTTTTAATTTTTCTTATTAATTTTTTTGTTTCACCCTCTGACTGGTGGGACCCAACGTACTACGTGGAGAGAGGTAAGGTGATTAAGGCTGCATTATTTCTGCACCACTGTGGATTGTCTTACCACCAAAGCCACATGACATGATTATGATTTAAATCCCAATGACTCCCACACACAAAAAACACGGCATGCTTGTCACACGAATGCAGGAATGTATAAAAGGTTATTTTCCTCTCGTTGAACATAACGGGAGGGTTGTGTAGCTGGTTAGCCTGTTCGCTCATCAAACTTGAGGTCTCGGGTTCGATAACTACACTTGAGCATAATTCGTGCCAGGAGGATTCTTTGACTGCTCAAAATGGATGGATACGGAGCTATACAATCTCGTAGTGACCGTATAATCACCTCACCACGTATAAGATGTAGCCTCGGCGCTTGTTTTCTAGGGTTCCAGTATATATATATACACGCTGGAGCCTCAGCGCTTGTAGTTGCTCTCTTCACACTCTCTCACCCTCTCCAGATCTAAACAAGACTTCGTTGGCCTCTCTCTCCCCTCACTGCTGGTCTGCTTGTAGTTGCTCTCTTCACACTCTCTCACCTTCTCCAAATCTAAACAAGACTTCATTGGCCTCTCTCTCTCTCCCCTCACTGCTGGTCAAAGAGCCGGCAGGATCCGTCCGCCGGGAAGGGAAGGAGGCTTAACGCTGTCACCGTCGGCGAGGGAGGGAATCCACTACCGGCGCAGCTATTCACTTTCACCCAGCGGCGGCATGGGAGGGCCTTCGACCCCTTCTTCTTCGCCGCCGTACATAGTGTTGGTCGAACGGCCTCCGGGCGCCCACCGAACCACACCCCAAGAACCTTAAGGTATAATTTACTTATTCCACATGCATTGCTCTAGCTGCATGTGGGCTTTTTCCGCTTCTGCACTCGAATCTAGGTGTTGGATCAAACAGGAAAGTAGTGGGGAAAGTTGTATACCATGAATCTAGGACGTGGTTCAAAGAGGAAAGGAATGGGGGAAAGTAGTGGGAAAAGTTATATAGCATGAATCTAGGACGTTGTTCAAAAAGGAAAGGAAGGGGAAAGTAGTGGGGAAAGTTGTATCTCATGAATCTAAGACGTGGTTCAAAGAGGACAGGAATTGGGGAAAGTAGTGGGGACAGTTGTATAGCATAAATCTAGGACGTGGTTCAAAGAGGAAAGGAAGTGGGGAAAGTACTAGTACAGACTGGCTATCCAGTACCTACATTGGTCAAAAAGGGAAAACAATGACAAACGCAGTACGCACATCTGTAACGAACTGATCTTTTGTTTTGGGGGACAAGGCTGTAGAGTTTGAGCAGGACTAGATTTGCTGCGCTCACATAGGGAAAGGTGTCTAAAGATAACAAAACTAGGACCAACACAAATATGCTCCTTGGTTGTTTGTTCTTTGTTGCAACAGACTGTGCATCACCCCAGTACATCGGTAGATGCACATGGTGCTGGTGCATCCACTGTCCCGTGCAACTCTTTAGCTGTTGTTAATCTAGGGCCCTGTTTGGTTTAAAACTCCCTAGTCCCTACCTGCTTGGTTCCAGGGACTAAACATGGACTAGAGGTTATTAAATGACATGCTAAAAGACCATTGTAGCGACCCGACCTCAGGCGGTCAAGTCTCTGTGCTTAAGTGTCATCCCTGGATCGGTATGCTGACACACACAGTACTCGAGGATTTATAACAGAGTTAAATCACATGTATAAATAACGTAAATACTATTACCTCAATCCAAATAGGGGAAGTAACAACAAGGTTGTGGATTCCCATCAACACCAACGGCAAAGTTGAGTGTAGAAATCGTAACCCTAACGTATCACTTACTCGTTGTAAGATATCCTGCAACATGAGACATTGCAGCCACAAAGGGTCAGTACATTGAATGTACTGGCAAATTCACACCATAGGATAATGATGAATAATAACTATCACTACATGCATATATGGCTGGTGGAAAAGCTCTAAGTTATAATGTTTTGCGAAAAGCCAATTTTTCCCTACTGCAAAGGAATATATTTTATTTAACTACCAAGTTGGTTGAAAAATATTGAGAAGGTTCCTCCAACTCAATCTCAATTAGAAGTTAATATCCCCACAAATTAATTAAGTAAAGTGATGAGATCAATATGATAATCCAAGAACCAGATACTCAAGATGACCATAACCGGGGACACGGCTAATCATGATTAGTTTGTACACTCTGCAGAGGTTTGCGCACTTTTCCCCACAAGACTCGATCTCCTCCATTGGATTTCTCGCACTACATGGTGTTTGAGGAACGGATGACCGAGACACAGTCTTTCAGAAGCATTAACTCTAACCCTGGGTAGACAACCAACCTACACCCCCTACATCTGCTAGCCTACCACTGGAAGAGGTCATGCAACATACTCAACTATGCTAGAGCCCATAATAGCTTGTGGCTGCACACGGAAGTTTCTAGCATGAATAATCTTATGATCCCTTTGAGCCTGGGTGGCATTCCATAGGATGATCACACGGGTCCTCCGGGATCCCCTTGGGCAAGCACTGGGTTCTCCAGGTGCCCGGGCAAACCACTTGGTGCTCCAGGGTGCCCCTACCATTCCACCCAGATGTGTATTAAAGTAGCCACCTTAAGTTAACCGTTAGTGATAACTCTCACATCTGTCATGAGTACACTCAACCAATCCACGTCTACGAGCATAGCATAGCAGTATAGCATAACGTAAAAGTAACTCCCAAAGTTTGAATGCAGGGCCATAGGTTCCTACCTCATCAACTACTTCCCAATACCCACATGTTATTCACATACTAACCATGCAATGTTTGAGGGTTGAAACTAATGCATAAAAACTGGGTAGTAAAAGGGATATGATCAAAGTGTGAACTTGCCTATACTGTTGATGAAGATGATTCGCACTCAAAACTGTTGATAGTTCTACTCGTCACACTCCGGTCAATCTATCGTAAGCAAGCAATAGTAACCACACATAAGCAATCTTGCAAAAGAATCAAAGAAAAGATCTTGGAAAACCTCGAAAACAAGCAATTAACTCTTGCAACAGAAAACAATTTCTAACAGTACCAAGATTTGGTGAATTTGGCCTTATCAGAAAGTTTAGGTGAAGAGCTTTAATCTGCCAAAAGAATCAACTAAATCGGATTCATAAAAATCGAGTTACGATCAAAAGAAGTTTGAATTCAAATCTGTTTGAAAACAAATTTTAAACTTTCAAAAATATGTTTAAGTTGTTTAACTGGATAAAGGGGATCATAACGAAGTAGTGAGAGTTTTAAGATCAGGGGCTAAACTGTAAGAAACTTATTTGCAACTGGGTCCGTGGCTACGAGACTGAAAAGCTAACGAACGAACGTTCATTACAGTAGCATATTAGACAAAAACCGTTCGCTAGACAAGCTTACCTAGCGAACGTCCGCTAAATAAAGAAAAAATTCGAAAAAAACTAACTGATCTAGTCCTAGCCCTAGATCTACGATCGGGCGGCCGAGGATGATGATGGCTTACAACGCAGCGATGAGGTCGTCGGACTTGGAGAAGACGGCGACGCGGCAGCTCTGGTCGATGCGGGCGTCGCTCCTGGTGATCGCTGAACTCCAGGGCTGGTCGGACGGGGCGCAGTGCGTGAAGGCGAGCTCGGGGGTGACCTCGTGAGCTTCGGGGGCGGCGAGAGATAAACAGAGGTCCAGGGGGTTCGGGAACCTTTGGCGGCATCGAAATCGAGCGGCGACAGAAGCTCTTGGAGGTGGAACTCCGGCGAGGTCGAGGCGAGGCTCTGGGGCACGAGAGATTGATATTTTTCCGAAAATCGGACGAGGAGGAGTTTCGGAGTATTTATAGGGGTGTTTCGTGGGTGAGGGGCAAACAATTGAGCGAATCCCGCGAGAGAATCGGTCGGCGAGGCGTGCGAGGGGCGGCCTCTGTCCATGCGTGGAGAAGACGATGATGACAGCGGGGTCCACGGGTCAGAGAGAGAGAGAGGGAGATGGGAAACGGATCGGATGACCGATCCGCTGGGTTTCGGTGCGGCGCGTGTGGGGACTGGGCCATCTGGCGCTGCTGGGCCGCAGAGCGAGAGAGGGAGAGAGAGAGAGAGATGGCCCTCGGTGGCTTCGGCCATAAAAAAACATTTTCCCTTTTTCTTTCAAACAGTGACTAAAAGAAATAAAACTAAGCAAGAATAAAAATATTACGTAGACATATAATATATCAGAATTTGCAGAAAAAGATTTTCTACAACATGAACACTTTACTAACGTCAAATAAAATCCACAAAAATTTAAATAAAGAAAAGAGTGCTTCTGGTGCAACAAAACTCAATAAAAATCATTTTAAAAATACCAAAATGATTTCAAATTTATTTCTCTCCAATTTTCTATTGTAGGGAATCATTTTACCCTAATTTCCATATATTTTATATTTGGAGAAAAATATATTGAATAAAAACTAAATAACTCCAAATTGAAAAATGATTTTTCAAAATACCTTCAAAGGGACTTTTAAATTTGATTCTTTGAAACTCCCAACTCATATTTCATATGTTTTGATGAAGTCATTTTATCTTCTCTCATGAAAATCATTGAGTTGCATAATGTTTCCGAATTTGAAAATATTTCAAATGAAATTCAAATATTTTCATAACCCTTTTCATTTTAAATGGAATAAGTCATGTCATCTTGTCTCTAGGGTTTTGTATCTGAAAAGAATTTGAATTCATGGAGATCAGAAAGCAAAGGTGAAAGTTTGGGAAAGTCCTTTTATTCCCTCTCATTTAACTTCCAAAAGTTTCAATTTTCACACAAGCATCCACACCACAAACAAACAATCAATCAAATCTATCTATTTAATATAACATTCCAAAATTTAGAATTTTGGGATGTTACAAACCTACCACCCTTAAAATGAATCTCGTCCTCGAGATTCGGAGAGGCTAGCAAGAAATAGGTTAGGTTTGGGGGTCTTCTCAAAATCCATCGGTCATCACCGGGGGTCTGGGGTGCTACCACCCTTAGAATCATCATTACAATTCCATCAATACTCATATACTCCATCCTTTTTGTTGACAGTGTCGGTCTTCTCAGATTTTCTGGAAAATTTCTTCTCTGGGCTCTTCCGGTGGTGGAATAACCTTTTCCTCAATTCTTCTGTCCTTTCATCTTGGTAAGGTTATTCCGAGACTGGGTCTTCTGAGCTGACGGGTCTGGCGCCAATACTAATCAACTATCGATATCTCATGGTGGTCAACAATTTATGGTTTCTCCTGCAGGAAGATGGGTCTGGGTTGAACCTCACCGTATGACCTACAATTGGCAAGAGCTGCCTTGTACAAGGGGAAAAATTGTCATACCATTCTAAGGTTTAAACAAGGTTTTGATCGTCGTCTCTCTACTATGGGTAAGTCACTCAGATTTACCACCCGTATAGCAAGGTGAATAACAAGAGTAAGTCAGTATGGTGATCAATCCATCCCGCACCCAAATCATTACCCTGTATATGGTTAGTGAATCTCGCATTCTAACACTCGGTCTTCCTCACAAGCATTGCAGAATTTCTCTTGTCGACGAACCATGTTCGGATAAATCCATTGATTCTGCAAGCCAAACAAACATCTATCGTTCCTTCACAAATCTCAGGTTTTGCGTTACTCCTATAAAATTGTCAGTGGGTAAGGTCGTAATCTCTTCCAGGGTTATTCCTTTAGCAAGAATTGCTTGCTTCTTGGCAGGTCCTGGGGCCTGTGGGTTATGGCCCATCTCATCACTTGTAATCCTTGAACTCATCCTTGGGGCAACTGATCATTATTCCAACATCCTGCTTCCTAGCATACTTAAAATCCATCCAGTTGTACTGTCTCCCTTCCTTCTATTTGTACCAAACTCAACGTGGTTACTCAGACTCACCATGGAGTCACAATTGCTCCATATTACCAACATTCTACCTCCTTTATATCCAATATCACCTCATCCCTTCATATTCTTTGGGTATCCCATATATCGAGACAAAACTCATACTTATTTTGTCCGAAAACCACTCCGTGGAATATCCTTATCTTTTCTAAGGGTCAGGGGTCCTCACAGTTACTACCACCCTAAAAATGCTCCAATCTTCCATAGACCATATTTCTCATATCCTTGAAAATGGTCAAAATCTTTCTTCATAGAGTAACTACTCAAAAAAACCAAATCAGTACCAACGATGCCAACTTTATTGATTCTCCAATTATTACAATCTCCTGCATGCCTCAACTCAACACCTCAATATAAAAGAAATGTTCTCACTACTACTACTATATTTCTTTGTTGCAAGCTCAACTATTTGGCACAAGCCTCCTTCTCTTTGGGACAATCTCTGGCAAAGTGCCCTGCTTCATTACAACGGAAACATAACACTTTTGACAAATCTCGAGGTTTCCTGGTGATTATATAGCCTCCTTGGTTCCTCGGCTTCCTTTTTAGGCAACTGCTGAGGTAGTGCCCTGACTCCTTGCACTTATAACAAGTGATATGACTCAGATCCTTCCTGGAATCCAATCTACTTCTCTTCCTGGACTTTTCCGTTCCAATCAGGGCTTCTATTTCCTGTGGGTCATATTCTACTTCCTCCGTCGGGAATTCTACTAGATCCCCATTCATACAATTCTGGGAGATGTGTCCTTCTCCACGTGAATAGCACGACTTGGTGCAAGGTCCAATTGGTTCTCCTTTGGGTGTGTCCCCCACCTTTCCTTCATCACAGGTTCTTCTAAAGTTTCCCTGAGGGCTCCTTTCATTACTTCTTTCTTCTGCTGGATGGTTCGTTGTACCATGGGGTAAATGTGACACTGAGCAGGGTAGTGGGTAGTCCCTTCAGACAAGAAACAAGTAATCTGCCTAGTGGGGCATTCTTCAGCTGGGTGATTCTCTTCACAATGAGGGCATTCATCCTTGTGTTCCTTATGGTTGTGTCCTATTTCTCCACAAAGCTTGCATGCACAAGTTTTCTTCATATCCTTTCCATAAGGCTTCAATTTCTGGGACACAAACCGAGACTTTGGCAAAGTCAACTTAAATTCCTTCGAAGTGGTTACTCCTTGCCATCCATTGATGGTTTGGTACATCCTCCACCAAGTAGCAGCACCTCTTTCAAAGCACTGAAAAGCATGCTGGGTCATATCCTTTCCGACTATAGGGTTATTCTCCATATGATCTTCCATGTTCTGAATCCATCGGTCCGTCTCCAATTGAATCATCGGTCCAGAAAAATATGGGTCCATCTACATTCATCCTCTATTGGTTCCAAGGGTTTTAGGGTGGGATAAGAGAGATAGAGAGGGATGCACACAATACAAACAATAGTTTTGAAAAGACAGATTTTATTTGTGGCTGTCGGAAAAACATCAAACAAATGACAGCTCACAAACATCGCATCTAACGTAAGGATATATAAGAGGGGTTTGGTCTTCTAAAGGTCAATAAATCTTCAAAGTCGTCAAACTCTTCGATTTATTGTTCATGTCTCCGATTGACTCCTTCCGATCATGCTTGTCCTGCTCAAGTTCTTTTGCCAGATCATCTCTGTTGACGCGAATTCTCTCGTGATGTCCTTTAAAAGTTGCGTTCCAAACTTCTGGATTTCAACATCCTTGGCATGAACCATGATCCTACTGTCCTTTAGTTCCTGATGAATCTCTGGTATCTCGAGGTTTTGCTCCTCCAGCTTGGCTACTTCAGCTTCTGGGTCCTAAATTCTTCACGAATTCCCTCCTTGTCAAATATGACTTCCTAAGGGTCCACCTAAAATTCTTCATGTAATACTCCAGATCCTTGCAATACACCAGCTAAGGTTAAACTTCATCCTTTGCTGATAGATGCTCCATCAGCCTTCTATAATCCAATCCTTCCGAAGAAACGCATGCTTATCTCAGCATGGTGACAATTGCATAAGCGGGCGATAACATCATGGATAGCCGTGTTTCTGCTCTTGTCATTTCCATGAGCTATCAGTCCATAGTTGATATCTCCTGCCTTAGGGTTTTCTTGACAAAACTTTGAGTTTTTAACTCTCCGTGTTCCGGTCTTTCTCCAACACACCTTGATCTCGGGTATTGACAGCGTTAATAGTCTGACAATTCCATAAGGGTAGCTTTTCCTAGGTCATACCAATCCGGAAATTCTTCAGAGCCTTCACATTCTCCTAGTATTTGGAGTCTCCAACCGTTGTAGTTTCCATTATTATAAAGCACGGTAAAATCCTCTTCATTCTGAACGGGCCTTAGTTGTCTTGTACTTCTTGGAGTGGTCTCATCAGTCGTATCTTCGTGGTCAAAAGGGGAAAGGGGTATAGTCTCACTAAAAGGGAATATTTGAATAAGCTCAGAAGAGAAGAGAGGTAAAAGATCCTTTTGAAAAGAAAGTTGTAGAGAAAAATCTTTTCCTATGGGCTTGCCAGTTTCTAGGGTCACGTCCTACGGTCAACATGTGCTCTGATACCATCTTGTAGCGACCTGACCTCAGGCTGTCAAGTCTCTGTGCTTAAGTGTCATCCCTGGATCGGTATGCTGCACACACAGTACTCGAGGATTTATAACAGAGGTAAATCACATGTATAAATAACGTAAATACTATTACCTCAATCCAAATAGCAGAAGTAACAACAAGGTTGTGGATTCCCATCAACACCAATGGCAAAGTTGAGTGTAGAAATCGTAACCCTAATGTATCACTTACTCATTGTAAGATATCCTGCAAGATGAGACGTTGCAGCCACAAAGGGTCAATACATTGAATGTACTGGCAAATTCACACCATAGGGTAATGATGAATAATAACTATCACTACATGCATATATGGCTGCTGGAAAAGCTCTAAGTTATAATGTTTTGCGAAAAGCCAATTTTTCCCTACTGCAAAGGAATATGTTTTATTTAACTACCAAGTTGGTTGAAAAATATTGAGAAGGTTCCACCAACTCGATCCCAATTAAAAGTTAACATCCCAACAAATTAATTAAGTAAAGTGATGAGATCAATATAATAATCCAAGAACCAGATACTCAAGATGTCCATAACTAGTTTGTACACTCTGCAGAGGTTTGCGCACTTTTCCCCACAAGACTCGATCTCCTCCGTTGGATTTCTCGCACTACATGGTGTTTGAGAAACGGATGACCGAGACACAGTCTTTCAGAAGCATTAACTCTAACCCTGGGTCGACAGTACCAACCTACACCCCCTACATTTTCTAGCCTACCACTGGAAGAGGTCATGCAACATACTCAACTATGCTAGAGCCCATAATAGCTTGTGGCTGCACACGGAAGTTTCTAGCATGAATAATCTTATGATCCCTTTGAGCCTGGGTGGCATTCCATAGGGTGATCACACTGGTCATCCGGGATCCCCTTGGGCAAGCACTGGGTTCTCCAGGTGCCCGGGCAAACCACTGGGTGCTCCAGGGTGCCCCTACCATTCCACCTAGATGTGTATTAAAGTAGCCACCTTAAGTTAACCGTTAATGATAACTCTCACATCTGTCATGAATACACTCAACCAATCCACGTCTACGAGCATAGCATAGCAGTATAGCATAACGTAAAAGTAATTCCCAAGGTTTGAATGCATGGCCATAGGTTCCTACCTCATCAACTACTTCCCAATACCCACATGTTATTGACATCCTAACCATGCAATGTTTGAGGGTTGAAACTAATGCATAAAAACTGGGTAGTAAAAGGGATATGATCATAGTGTGAACTTGCCTGTACTATTGATGATGATGATTCGCACTCAAAACTCTTGATAGTTCTACTCGTCACACTCTGGTCAATCTATCGTAAGCAAGCAATAGTAACCACATATAAGAAATCATGCAAAAGAATCAAAGAAAAGATCTCAGAAAACCTCGAAAACAAGCAATTAACTCTTGCAACAGAAAACAATTTCTAACAGTACCAAAATTGGGTGAATTTGGCCTTATCGGAAATTTTAGGTCAAGAGCTTTAATTTGCAAAAAGAATAAACTAAATCGAAGTTATAAAACTCGAGTTACGATCAAAAGAAGTTTGAATTCAAATCTGTTTGAAAACCAATTTTAAACTTTCAAAAATATGTTTAAGTTGTTTAACTGGATAGAGGGGATCATAACGAAGAAGTGGGCGTTGGTTTCGTTGGATTTGGACAAACGAGTAAAAAGTAGTGAGAGTTTTAAGATCAGGGGCTAAACTGTAAGAAACTTATTTGCAACTGGGTCCCTGTCTACGAGACAGAAAATCTAACGAACGAACGTTCGTTCGCTACAGAAGCATATTCGACGGAAACCGTTAGCTAGACAAGCTTACCTAGCGAACGAACGCTAAATAAAGAAAAACGATTCGAAAAAAAACTAACTGATCTAATCCTAGCCCTAGATCTACGATCGAACGACCGAGGATGATGATGGCTTACAGCGCAGCGATGAGGTCGTCGGACTTGGAGAAGATGGTGACGCGGCAGCTCTGGTCGATGCGGGCGTCGCTCCTGGTGATCGCCGAACTCCAGGACTGGTCGGACGGGGCGCAGCGCGTGAAGGCGAACTCGGGGGTGACCTCGTGAGCTTCGGGGGCGACCTGTGGCGATGGTGGTGAATGGCTGGAGCAGCGGCGGCGCCGGTAAGATCCGGTTGTCGTCGTGGGCATCGTTGTCGTGCGAGTATGCACGAGGAGAAGGGTCAGGGACATGCGGCGGTTCGAGGGAGAGATAAACATAGGTCCATGGGGTTCGGGAACCTTTGGCGGCGTCGAAATCGAGCGGCGACAGAAGCTCTTGGAGGTGGAACTCCGGTGAGGTCGAGACGAGGCTCTGGGGCACGAGAGATTGATATTTTTCCGAAAATCGAACGAGGAGGAGTTCCGGAGTATTTATAGGGGAGTTTCGTGGGCGAGGGGCAAACAATCGAGCGAATCTTGCGAGAGAATCGGTCGGCGAGGCGTGCGAGGGGCGGCCTCTGTCCATGGCGTGGAGAAGACGATGATGACAGGCGGGGTCCACGGGTCAGAGAGAGGGAGATGGGAAACGGATCGGATGACCGATCCGATGGGTTTCGGTGCGGCGCGTGTGAGGACTGGGCCGTCTGGCGCTGCTGCGCCGCAGAGCGAGAGAGGGAGAGAGAGAGATGGGCCTCGGTGGCTTCGGCTGTAAAAAAACATTTTCCCTTTTTCTTTCAAACAGTGACTAAAAGAAATAAAACTAAGCAAGAACAAAAATATTACATAGACATATAATATATCAAAATTTGAAGAAAAAGATTTTCTACAACATGAACATTTTACTAACGTCAAATAAAATCCACAAAATTTTAAATAAAGAAAAGAGTGCTTCTGGTGCAACAAAACTCAATAAAAATCATTTTAAAAATACGAAAATGATTTCAAATTTATTTCTCTCCAATTTTCTATTGTAGGAATCATTTTACCCTAATTTCCATATATTTTATTTTTGGAGAAAAATAATTTGAATAAAAACTAAATAACTCCAAATTGAAAAATGATTTTTCAAAATACCTTCAAAGGGACTTTTAAATTTGATTCTTTGAAACTCCCAACTCATATTTCATATGTTTTGAAGAAGTCATTTTATCTTCTCTCATGAAAATCATTGAGTTGCATAAAGTTTCCGAATTTGAAAATATTTCAAATGAAATTCAAATATTTTCAGAACCCTTTTCATTTTAAATGGAAGAAGTCATGTCATCTTCTCTCTGGGGTTTTATATCTGAAAAGAATTTGAATTCATGGAGATCAGAAAGCAAAGGTGAAAGTTTGGGAAAGTCCTTTTATTCCCTCTCATTTAACTTTCAAAAGTTTCAAATTTCACACAAGCATCCACACCACAAACAAACAATCAATCAAATCTATCTATTTAATATAACATTCCAAAATTTAGAATTTTGGGATGTTACAACCATGTTGCCCCTAGTAATGAACTAATAGAGACAAGGTGCGATGCGTGGCAGGGGCAACTATTGGAAAAAGTCCCAAAAAGACTCCCTCGGGGTCTTCTTTCTTTAGTCCCAAATGCCCACTTTTAGTCCCTAAAAGTCCCTCATGTTTGGTTTAGATGGGACTGACACGGAGTTTTTTTAGTACCTCCACCAAAATGTCCCTGTAAACAAACACCCTCTAATAATGCCGCTGGAAAATTGATGCAATGCCACAGTTAAAAGAAAATTACATGTTTAACGAATTTTATTGTTAACATAATCTCTCTGTTAATATTAATCAATGCCACCGTTTGAGAAATGCTACTGTCTTGCTTTCTTTCCCATTTAGATAAGGTAGATGCTTATTTTTGTTGGCTTCTGTGTCATCCACCGTTAATGACCACTAGTTGTTCCCTTTGCACCTCTGTGTAAACAGGGTTATGTACTTCACCTTGTTGCCATTGTGACCTTTTGTTGCACTGCACAAAACACTTTTGTTTTAAGAGTGTTTTGTGCAGTTCAACCAAAATGTCACACCGACAACGTTGCTTGATTGTTTGATCTTAGTGGAACTGCACAAGAGGAGATCTTACTTCCTATCCGTGTTGGCAAATCTGGTTCAGATCTTCTTCTTGTGAGTTGTTTGAATTCCGCGTCATGAGAGGTCAGTACTAGCCTTCTTTCACATGATTCTGCAATGTGCTTTCATATGTTGTGCTACTTGTATGGTAATGTTGCTTGATTTTAGTGAACTGCACAAATGGAGACAAGACTTCTAATCTGTATGTCCACCGTAATATCCCGTTGAGGTAAGATAAGGATATTTCACAACTGTTGGCCTGTATTTTGCCACTTTCATCAGAAAATTAATGTCATTGTTTAGTGTTATACTTGTGCAACCTAATTGACATGCCAAATCTTACATTGAAGGCGAAGCTTGTCTGTTATTGAACCAAGTGATGAAGGGGAAGAACAAGTGGAAGAAAAACAAAATCAACTCCCGATGTTGTAATGAAGCACTGGAAATGTGATGACACAAGTAATGATATAGTTTTGCATCTTAATTTATTGCTATGGCTGGAACGAGCAATTGTTTTGCCACTGATTTGATGCCACTCTTAATGTAATACGTAATTATCTCTACTTGTGCAAACATGGATCTTCTTTGAAGATACCATATATTTTAGTGGAACTACACAAGAAGATGTTGGAAACATTAAACTAATCGAGGAGTATATAGTAAGCATGGCCACCACAGTAGATAGCAACAGATGGTTCCGGAGAAGTGCTTCATCTGTATGCTCTACACAATAAGCCTCCTGACAAAGGTTGGTACTCGCCCACTGATTTCATCCATATGATTGAGCTCTGTCATCTCTATTGGTGTTGTGCTACTGTTTAGATACTGTCATCAAAAAGTGGTATTGTCCTTGAGAAGTGCTTCATCTATGTTGTTTTAAATATTTCCTTTCCTTTTTTTCGAGCAAATAGGGATGCTAGCATTTAGTTGTCCTCTTGTCTTTGCACAACAGGATCATCCTCCTGTGAAGAAGAATATGGAGTACGTGAAGTGACTAGTTCCGATTATGCTAGGATGAAGAAGCCCTATCTATCTTCTCATGAGAAGGAGCAGTTGAAGGATGGTTACATTACTCCCCACAAGACCAAACTAATTTCAGCTCAGAAGGACTGACAAATCTCCATTTTCTTGCTGTGATGCATCAGTACAATGTTGTTCTAGGATTCTTTCCGGTGAGTTCCATTTTTCTAAAAGTGTGCTCTACATGGACCATGTAGGTGCCTGTTTAAACTGTCAATTCATAGTACAGTTTGCTTTATACTAATCACTTTTTTGTATTTGTGCAAACAGGGGTGCTCAGCTTGATTTCAATGGGAACTGCACAAAATGTTCATGAATACATCGAATCATTCATTTCCACCACAAGAAAGGAGGTACCGCGCGAATTTGGTTGATTTTGGTGGAACTACAAAGAAGAACAACTGGTTTATTTAGCACGAGGTGCCGTGTCAATGTCCGAACTGATGGCAAACCTTGCCCATTCGACAATCGTAGGCATTTGATATTTTGGAATGGGACAACCTTGTCAAATTTTGCTCATTGATTTTAGCAAGAAGACATGCGTTTGATATTTTCGAATGGGACGCCCTTTGCTGTCAGCAGCGTCGATCCATTTTTTCTTTAGTTGTGAAGTAAATATTGGCTCTGACATGTGAATCGCTGAGATGCATAATCATCGATTGTTTTGAATGTTCTCTATGAACTGCCAGGCTTGTGTGTTTGATTGCAATGTACTGGAACGCTAAAAAGTTCCTCAAACTCTTTGTACTCCTTTTGTTCCTTTTTACTTCGCACATTGCGAAAGTGCATACTTTTTTCTATAAGATTGGTCAAAGTAGAGATACTTTGACTGCAGACAAAACTTGTATGCAGACTAGAAAGGACCAGAGGGAGTACATGTGAAACTGCTGCAAACGAGGTGATCACCCTGGGAATAATGCTAGTACGTATTGTTTTGCATGTTCATCCAATGCCAGTGATACAAGAATTCAAACTAATCGAAATAAATTCATTCATACACGGTCGGATTTCATATAAACATGCCGGATTTCATTACATTTCATACATTCTTCAACTAAAAAGGGGTGCGCTGGAGGTATAATTAATTAACCAAAGCTACCCACCTGTGTCCGGCTGAGCCGAACAGAAGCTTCAGTGACTTAACTGCAGGTGCAGTTGCATAACTGAGATGTGGCCTAGATGCATGTTGGGCCCACGTGTCAGTCAGCCAACTGCATCAGCAGTTAAGTAGAAGTAGCGTCCTTCTCCAACATAGCTCTCCGACTCCACGTCACCGCCAAGAAGCTAACCGGCCGTCAGTGGTCAACCCGCCTAGCTTGTTGTAACGCCCACGATGCGGCTATATCTCCCACGTGTCGAGGCATGACTTAGAGGCATAACCGCATTGTGGTTTAGTCGCAAGAAGGGTCATCTTCACACAATCCCATGTAATGAACAAGAATGGGATAACGAGAGTTGGCTTACAATCGCCACTTCACACAATACATAAATATAAATCATACATCATCCAAAATACACACATATAGACCGGCTACGGTCAAATCCAAATGAAAATAAGATAACCCCAAATGCTAGATCCCCGATCGTCCCAACTGGGCTCCACTACTGATCATCAGGAAAAGACACATGGTAACGACCACGTTCCTCATCGAACTCACACTTGAGGTCGATTGCATCATCTGCACTGGCATCGTCGGCACCTGCAACTGTTTTGGTAGAATCTGTGAGTCATGAGGACTCAACAATCTCACACCCGCGAGATCAAGACTATTTAAGCTCATAGGAAGGAAAAGGGGTGGTGAGGTGGAGCTGCAGCAAGCACTAGCATATATGGTGGCTAACGTACGCAAATAAGAGCGAGAAGAGAAGCAAAGGAACGGTCGTGAAACTAGCAATGATCAAGAAGTGATCCTGAACTCCTACTTACGTCAAACATAACCCAGAAACCGGGTTCACTTCCGGGCCTCCGCCGGAAAGAGACCATCACGGCTACACACGCGGTTGATGCGTTTTAATTAAGGTCAAGTGTCAAGTTCTCTACAACCGGACATTAACAAATTCCCATCTGCCTCATATCCGCGGGCACGTCTTTCGAAAGATAATACCCTGCAGGGGTGTCCCAACTTAGCCCATCATAAGCTCTCACGGTCAACGAAGGACAAACCTTCTCCCGTAAAGACCCGATCAGTCTCGGAATCCCGGTTTACAAGACATTTCGACAATGGTAAAACAAGACCAGCAAAGCCGCCCGATGTGCCGACAAATCCCGATAGGAGCTGCACATATCTCGTTCTCAGGGCAACACTGGATGAGACTAGCTACGAGTAAAACCAGCCCTCAAGTTTCCCCAAGGTGGCCCCGCAGGCAGCTCGGTTTGAACCAACGCTCGAAGGAGCACTGGCCCGTGGGGGTCTAAAATAAAGATGACCCTCGGGCTCGCGAAAACCCGGGGGAAAAGGCTTAGGTGGCAAATGGTAAAACCAAGGTTGGGCCTTGCTGGAGGAGTTTTATTCAAGGCGAACTGTCAAGGGGGTCCCATAAATCACCCAACCGCGTAAGGAACGCAAACTCAAGGAACATAATACCGGTATGACGGAAACTAGGGCGGCAAGAGTGGAACAAAACACCAGGCATAAGGCCGAGCCTTCCACCCTTTACCAAAATATATAGATGCATTAATTAAATAAGAGATATTGTGATATCCCAACATATCCATATTCCAACATGGAACAAACTTCAACTTCATTTGCAACTAGCAACGCTATAAGAATGGCTGAGCAAAAGCGGTAACTTAGCCAAACAACGGTTTGCTAGGAAAGGATGGTTAGAGGCTTGACATGGCAATAGGGAGGCATGATATGGCAAGTGGTAGGTAACGCAGCATAGCAATAGAGCGAACAACTAGCAAGCAAAGATAGAAGTGATTTCGAGGGTATGGTCATCTTGCCTGCAAGGTTCTCAGAGTTGTCGAAAACTTGATCCTCGTAAGCGTACTCAACAGGTTCCTCGTTCACGAACTCATTTTCTGGCTCTACCCGAAACAAGAACACAAGCAGTGGAACCACAATCAATCACGGGAGATGCACAAGCAACATGATGCAATACATGAATGATATGCAAGATATGATATGCGATGCGTATGCGTGCTCCGGAAGAAAAATGATGAACAAGGCAGTAACTTGGCAAACCAAGCATGCCACTGGAAAGATGAGATAATTTTGGTCGAAATCGATATAAAAATCACCGGAAACGGATGCACGGTTTGCAAATGGCAAGCAAAACAAGAATGACACGAATCTGTGAGTAACAGCATGATAGCACTTAGAATGCAACAAGTAACAATGCTACAACACTCAAACGTAGCAACAAAGCATATGACAGTAATCTACAGGAGATGCTTGACAAAAGATGAACACTGAGCTATGGCTAGTTCACACCACAGCAGATTTAAACAAGCATGGCAAAAGTGCAAAAGATAACAGGTTCACAGACTTGGAGAAATTACTGGACATGGAAGAAACAGCATCAGGTAGCAATGTTTAGAGCACGACATGAACATGCTACAGGAACTTAACACGGCAAAACAAGACATGGAAGTATTCTACTAAATGCATATGACAAAAAGTCCCTTACTGACCATAAGCCAAAAAGGACCAGAAGATATGATGGCAACCATGTAAACATAGCAAGTTTCGTTAACAGGTTTCAGACGGCAGAAAACAGAGCATGGCAGAAACAGACATTATGAGGACATCTTGGTGATCTTGATGCACTCACCACAAAGCAATGCATGACAAAACAAGTATACCTACAGCAAGATGGAATGTTTATGAAGCTATCCATGGCAAGAGAAAATACATAGCATGTATGAAACAACTACAACAAGCTTGGCAAAATTGAATAACACGTAAACAATCTGCATGAAAATATTTTATAGCAAAAGTAGAGCAAGATTGGGTCATGCTATGGCACTCCATAATTGCAAACAAAGGCATGAATGGATCAATTACAACAATATTTACAAAAAATCCTTATTAAACATCACAAAAATAAGCATGGATCTCTCTGTAGACACATGGATACATAGCAACAAAATAACAGCAGACAAAGACAGGAAATTACTGTCCCTGAAATCAGAAACGTCACGGAGCCTAGTTTGCATGCTTGTGCTAGTCACCACAGAGATCACAAAAATACATGGCATACACCTCTGTAAAGATGGCATGGCATGCAACAAAACACATGTAGAGCTCATGCCCATAAGATGCACAGAATAAATGCAACAAAAATAACAAAACCCTAAGTTCTGATAAGTAACAGCAGATAACAGCAACTAGCACTCTTGCACCAAAGATTTGGGCATCAAGATAGACTCAAATGAACATGGTGCAATGGAACAAAATTAAGAGCATCACGAGACGAACATTTTGATATATTACACGCACGAAACGGAGCTATATGCAGAGAGTTATGATGCGATGAACATAGCAATATACTATAAAATCTTAAAGACTCGGAGAAAAACGAGGGGAGAGGAGAAGTCAACCACTGGTCGTTTGGATCGGGATCTGGCCGGATCCGAGCTCGGGCAACCGGAGTTGAGGACGGGGACGCCGGCGGGGCGGCGTGCGGAGGGAGGCGAAGGCGGGGTCGACGCGGCGAGGGAGGCGCGGAGGAGGACGGCAGCGCGATGGGGCGCCGCGGGGAGCGGGTGACGGCTTGCCGGCGGGAACGCGGGCGCGGCGGCAGCGACCGGTGCCGGGGCACGGCGGCGCCGGCGGGAGGCGAAGGCGGCGGAGGGCTTCGGCCGCGGAGGGGCGGGCGGCGCTCGGGAGGTCGGGCGGCGGCGGGATCCCGTGGGCTCGCGCGGGCCTGGCGGGCCGGCGGCGGAGGTTGGCGGCGCGGGACACGTGGCGGGCGCGGAGTGGCTGCGGGGCGGCGGCGGCTTTGTCCGGCGTGGTACGGACACGTCCGGCAGTGCCGGAGGGCGATTTTTAGGGTTTTGGACTGCGAGATCTCGGGGGGAGGTGCAAATATATAGGTAGAGGGAGCTAGGAGAGTCCAAATGAGGTGCGGTTTTCGCCCACACGGTCGTGATCGAACGACCTAGAGCATGGAATGAGTTTGCTGGGTTTTGGGCTGTTTAGAGAGGGGTTTTGCTGTAACACACAAACGGACCTTGCGGTTGCCCGGTTAACCGTTGGAGTACCAAACGACCTCCAAATGGAACGCAACTTAACCGGTGGTATACCAAGGCCACTTGGCAAGCCTCGGTCCATTCCAAGAACGTTCAACACCCGCTCATGAAAAGAAACAAGAGGGGTGCGCCGGAGAAGGTGGGAGTGCCGGATTGCAAAACGGACAACGGGGAAAATGCTTGGATGCAAGAGACGAACACGTATGCAAATGCAATGCACATGATGACATGATATGAGATGCATGACATGAACAAAATGCAAAACGACAAACAAAACCCGACCACGAAGGGAATATCATAACACATAGCCGAAAATGGCAAGAGTTGGAGTTACAAATATGGAAAGTTACATCCGGGGTGTTACACTTGTCATAGCGATTAGGGCAACTAGGAGCCCAATGATCAGGATCCCCACATGACAAACACCTTTCTTCTTGTCATTCTTCTTCTTGAAGTTCGTGTGTTGCACAGCCTTGTTCTTCCCATCAAACTTTGCTTTACCATCAAACTTGCCCTTGTTCTTGAACTTGTGGGGCTGGAAGTTCTTCTGTACCAGATTGGCACTAGATCCTCCCTCAATTCCTCGAGCACGTGTGTCCTTTGCTCTCGCCTTTTATTCCACATCAAGAGTGCGAATGAGATCCACGAAGGAGGAAGCTTAGTGATGATACCTCCGGCAAAAACTTGTCCGGTAGTGTAACATCCCAAAATTCTAAATTTTGGAATGTCATATTAAATAGATAGATTTGATTGATTGTTTGATTGATTGTGTGAAATTGAGTAAAATTCGAAACTCTTCGAAAGTTAAATGAGAGGGAATAAAAGGACTTTCCCAAACTTCTATTTTTGCATTTATGATCTCCGTGAATTCAAAATCTTTTCATCACAAAACCCTTGAGAGAAGATGACATGACTTCTTCCATTTATTTAAGTGAAAATTGGTTTTCGAAAACATTTGAATTTCATTTGAAAATATTTCAAATTCAGAACTTTAAGCAACTCAATGATTTTCATGAGAGAATATAAAATGACTTCTTCAAAACATATGAAATATGAGTTGGAAGTTTAAAAGGATCAAATTCAAAGTCCTTTTGAAATTATTTTCAATTTGGAGTTATTTGGTTTTTATTCAAATTATTTTTCTCCAAAAATAAAATATATGGAAAATAGGGTAACATGATTCCCTACAATAGAAAATTGGAGAGAAATAAATTTGAAATCATTTTGGTATTTTTAAAATGATTTTTAGGAGGTTTTATTGCAATAGTAGCACTCTTTGATTTATTTTAATTTTTGTGGATTTTATTTGATGCTAAAAAATGTTCACGCTGTAGAAAATCTTTTTCTGAAAATTTTGATATATTATATGCCTATATAATATTTTTATTTATTTCGTTTTTATTATTTTTCTTTGTCTGGAAAAATGTTTTAAAAAAAACTCTTCGAACAATGCCAGGCCGAAGCCCAGCACTGCTCTCTCTCTCTCTCTCCTTTCTCTCTCCTTCGTCGACTGGGCCAGCCCAGCGCCCGAGCCAGGCCGCGGCCCAATAGCCCGCGCCCGCACCGCCTTCCTCCTCCCGACCGGACTCCGCCGCCCGCACGGCATCGCCGCCGCCGTACGCCGCCCGGATTCCCCTCGCCGATGTGCCCCTTCCCCACGCCTCCCCGCCTATAAATGGCGAGGCCTGGACCTCCTCCTCCTCCCCTCAACCGCCGGGCCGCGCCGCACTTCCCGCCACCACCGCCTGCGCCGCCGTCCCGCTCGAGCCGCGCCGCCCGCTGCTGCCGCTGCCGCACTGCGCCCCCGCCGTCGCAAGTGCCGCCGCCCGCGCCTCTCGCCACCGCCACCGCCGACGCCGAAGATGCCCCGCTCGCCGGAGCCGTCCGCCGCCGTTCACCGGACTCACCGGAGATGCCCTAGCCGCCGGATCCCGCCGGTTTTCGCCGACCCGACGGTTTCGTCGAACCTCCCGAACCGGTAATGAAACCGACCGGTTCTTGCTTCGTTTTTTTATAGAACCTGTTTTTTATTAGCTATTTAGCGAACGTTCATTAGATTTTTTATCAGCAGTGAACAGTTTTTGTTCGTTAGCGTTATGAAACGAGTGTTCGTTAGATAGATTTTTTCTTTTAATTTCGGTCAGGGACCTATCTGTGATTATTTTCTCTAGAGATTAGTCCCTGTTTTTAAACCTTCGTAAATTTTCGCTCATTTGTCCAAATCCATCGAAACCAACGCGCACTTCTTTGTTATGATTCCCTCTATCCAGTTAAACAACTTAAACATGTTTTTGAAAATTTAAAATTTGATTTCAAACAGATTTGAATTCAAACTTCTTTTGTTCATAACTTGAGTTTTATAAATCCGTTTTAATTGAATCTTTTTGCAAATCGAAGCTCTTGACCTAAACTTTCTGATAAGGCCAAATTCACATAATTTTGGTACTGTTAGAAATTGTTTTCTGTTGCAAGAGTTGTTCGCTTGTTTTCGAAGTTTTCCGAATTGTTTTCTTCGATCTTTCCGATCTTTTGAGTGATTGGTTATGTGTGGTTACTATTGCTTGCTTACGATAGATTGACCGGAGTGTGATGAGTAGAGCTATCAAGAGTTTTGAGTCCGAATCATCTTCATCAACCATACAGGCAAGTTCACACTTTGATCATATCCCTTTCATAGCCAGTTTTTATGCATTAGTTTCACCATCAAACATTGCATGAGTAGGATTGATAACATGTGGGTATTGGGAAGTAGTTGATGAGGTAGGAACCTATTGCCCTGCATTCCTTGGGAGTTACTATTACCTTATGCTTAATATTGCCATGCTATGCTCGTAGACGTGGATTGGGTTTGAGTGTATTCCATGACAGATGTGAGATTGTTTACTTAATGGTTCGACTTAAGGTGGCTACTTTAATACACATCTGGGTGGATTGGTTGCGGGCACCTGGGGATAGACCAGTGCTGTCCATTTGGTTCGCCACCTAGGCTCAAAGGGATCATAAGATTATTCATGCTAGAAACTTCTGTGTGCAGCCACAAGCCATTATGGGCTCTGGCATAGTTGAGTATGTTGTGTGACCTCTTTGAGTGGTGGGCTAGCAGATGTAGAGGGAAAGTAGGTGTAACTGTCCACCCGGAGTAAAGAGTTAATGCTTCTGAAAGACTGTGTCTTGGTCATCCGTTTCTCAAACACCATGTAGTGCGAGAAATCCAACGGAGGAGATTGAGTCTTGTGGGGAAAAGTGCGCAAACCTCTGCAGAGTGTACAAACTAATCATGATTAGTCGTGTCCCTGGTTATGGACATCTTGAGTATCTAGTACTTGGATTATCCTATTGTATCTCATCACTCTATAATTAATTTGTTGGGTTGTTAATGATTACTTTTAATTGGGATTGAGATGGGGATTGACCTTCTCAATGTTTTCAACAAACTTTGTAGTTAAATAAAATATATTCCTTTGCAGTAGGGAAAATTGGCTTTTCGCAAAAACATTATAACCATAGAGCTTTTCCACCAGCCATATATGCATGTAGTGATAGTTATTATTCATCATTATCCTATGGTGTGAATTTGCCAGTACATTCAATGTACTGACCCTTTGTGGCTGCAACGTCTCATGTTGCAGGATTCTTACGACGAGTAAGTGATACGTTAGGGTTACGATTTCTACACTCAACTTTGCCGTTGGTGTTGATGGGAATCTACAACCTTGTTGTTACTTCCGCTATTTGGATTGAGGTAATAGTATTTACGTTACTTTATACATGTGATTTACCTCTGTTATAAATCCTCGAGTACTGTGTGTGTCAGCATACCGATCCAGGGATGACATTTAAGCACAGAGACTTGACCGTCTGAGGTCGGGTCGCTACAAGATGGTATCAGAGCACATGTTGACTGTAGGACGTAGCCCCTAGAAACTAGCAAGCCCATAGGAAAGATTTTCTCTATAGACTTCACTTTCAAAAAGATCTTTTACCCCTCATCTCTTCTGAGCTTATTCAAATATTCCCTTTTAGTGAGACCATACCCCTTTCCCTTTTTGACCACACGAAGATTCGACTGATGAGACCACTCCAAGAAGTACAAGATATCGGACAGCTAAGACCACTTCGGAATGAAGAGGATTTTACCGAGCATTATAATAATGGAAACTACAACGGTTGATGGCTCCGAAGACTAGGAGAATTGGAAGGCTCTGAAGATTTCCCAGATTTGTATGACCTAGGAAGGCTACCCTTATGGAACTTGACAGACTATGGAAGCTGTCAATACTTGAGATCAAGGTGTGTCGGAGAAAGATAGGAACATGGAACATTAGAACTCGAGTTTTGTCAAGAAAACCCTAAGGCTGGAGATATTCACTATGGAATGATAGCTCATGGCAATGACATGGGCATAAACACGGCTATCCATTATGTTATCACCCGCTTATGCTATTGTCACCGGGCTGAGTTAAGAATGCATATCTTCGGAAGGATTGGATGGTAGAAGGCTGATGGAGCATCTATCAGCAAAGGATGCAGTTTTAACCTTAGTTGGTGCATCACCAGGATATGGAGTAGTACATCAAGAATTTTAAGATGGACCTGCAGGAAGCCGTATTTGACGAGAAAGTATTTTGTGAAGAACTTAGGACCCAGAAGCTGAAGTAGCCAAGCTGGAGTAACAAAACCTCGAGATACCGGAGATTCGTCAAGAACTGGAGGATAATAGGACTAGGGTTCATGCCAATGATGTTGAAACCAAGAAGTTTGGAACACAACTCCAAAATATTGAAGGACGTCACGAGAGACTTCGCGTCAACAGAGATGATCTGGCAAAAGAGCTTGAGAAGGACAAGCACGATCGGAAGAAGCCCATCGGAGACATGATCATGACTTGAAGAGTTTGATGACTTTGAGGATTTATTGACCTTTAGAAGACCAAACCCCTGTTCTATACCTACGTTAGATGTGACCATCGTGAGCTGTGATTTGTTTGATGTTTTTCCGACAGCCACAAATAAAACCTGTCTTTTCAAAATTATTGTTTGTATTGTGTGCATCCCTCTTGATCTCTCTTATCTCACCCCAAAAACCCTTGGATCCCAAAGGATGACGAATGGAGATGGACAAGTATTTCCGAGATTCATGACACAACCGGAGGTAGCACACTGGATACGGAACATGGAAGATCGCATGAAGGAGCATGGTATTGAAGGAGAGTATATGGTTCCATACACCCTACGAAAGATCACACAAGGTGTTGCAAAATGGCGAGAGGTACATCAATCCATACAAGGATGGAGTGGAACCAATGCTTGGGATGAATTCAAGATGATTTTACTGAGGTCCCGTCTTACCCGAAAGCCATGTGAACCTAAAGAGAAGAAGCCTTGTGCATGTAAGATTTGTGGAGAAATGGGACACGCCCATAAAGAACACAAGGATGAATGCCCTAATTGTGAAGGGAGTCACCCAACTGAAGAATGCCCAACTAGGCAGATCACTTGTTTCTTGTGTGAAGGGACTACCCACTACCCTGCTCAGTGTCACATTTACCCCATGGTACAAAGAACCATCCAGCAGAAGAAAGAAGAAATGAAAGGATCCATTATGGAAATTTTAGAAGAACCTGTGATGAAGGAAGAGGTGGAGGACACACCCGAAGAGGACCCAGTTAAACCCTGCACCAAGTCTTGCTATTTGTGTGGAGAAGAAGGACACTTTTCCCAGAATTGTCTGAAGGGAGATCTAGTATCATTCCCGACAGTGGATGTAGAATATGACCCACAGGAAATAGAAGCCCTGATTGGCACGGAAAAGTCCAGGAAGATAAATAGATTGGATTCCAGGAACAACTCAATTTCTGCAGAGAAGGATCTGAGTCATATCACCTGTTGTAGGTGCAAGGATTTAGGTCATTACGCCTATAAATGTCAAAAGAAGAAATACGCCGATAAATGTCAAAAGAGGAAGCCAAGAGCCCAAAGGGTGGACACCATCCCCAAGAAGCCTAAACACTTATCGGGAGTTATTTTTTTACGCTGCAGGGAAACAGGACATTATGCTAATAAATGTCCCGACAAGATGAAAGCTGGAGCTAAGTAGTTGATAATTTAATATTGGTAATAAGCGTAGTAGGAAGCATTTTTTTGGGGAATATGGAGTGAGTTATGGAATGGAAGTTTGAGGTATTGTAATGAATTCATGAAATCAATAATGTTCTTGTGTCATGATTTCATATGCCGAATCTTTATGAGTTGTTACTCTATGAAGAAATATTTTGACCATTTTTGAGGATATGAGAAATATGGTCTATAGATGAATTTGTGCATTTCAAGGGTGGTAGTACCCTGTGAGGAGATTTGACCCTTGGAAAGGATAATGATATTCCATGGAGTGGACTTCAGACAAAATAAGTACGAGTTTTGTCTCGATATGTGGGATACCCCAAGATTATGAAGGGATGAAGTACTATTGGATATAAAGGAGGTAATATGGAGCAATTGTAACTCCATGATGAGTCGGAGTAATCATGTTTTAGTTTGGTGCCAATAGAAGGAAGGGAGACAGTACAAATGGATGGATTTAAGAATGCTAGGAAGCTGGATTTTGAAATAACGAGCAGTTGCCCGATGATGAGTTCAAGGTTTATAAGTGATGAGATGGGCCATAACCCACAGGCCCCAGGACCTGCCAAGAAGCAAGCACACTCTTGCTGAAGGAAAAACCCTGGAAGAAGAGATTACGACCTTACCCACCGACAAATTTATAAGAGTTACGCAAAACCTGAGAGTGGCGAAGGAACGATAGATGTTTGTTTGGCTTGCAGAATCCATGGATTTATCCGAACTTAGTTCGTTGACAAGAGAAATTCTGCAATGCTTGAGAGGATGACCGAGTGTTGGGATGCGAGATTCGCTATACCAGGTACGAGGTAATGATTTGGGTGCGGGATGGATTGATCACCATACCGACTTACTCTTATTATTCGCCTTGCTATGTGCGGTAAATCTGAGTGACTTGCCTATAGTAGAGAGACGACGATCAAAACCTTGTTTGAACCTTAGAATGGTATAAGTATTTTCCCCTTGTACAAGGCAGCTTTTGGCAATCGTAGGATATACGGTGAGGTTCAACCCAGACCCATTTCCTGCAGGAGAAACCATAAATTGCTGACCGCCAGGAGATATCGATGGTTGTTTAGTATTGGCGCCTGACCCGTCAGCTAAGAAGACCCAGTCACAGAAGGACCTTACCAAGATAAAAGGACACAAGAATTGAGGTAAGGGTTATGCCACTACCGGAAGAGCCAGAGAAGGAATTATACTGAAGATCTGAGAAGACCGGCCCTGTCAACAATAAGGATGGAGTATATGAGTATTGATGGGACCGTAACGATGTTTCTAAGGGTGGTAGCACCCCAGACCCCTGAGACGATCGATGGATTTTGAGAAGAACTCGAACCTAACCTATTTCTTTCTAGCCTCTCCGAATCTCGAGGATGAGATTCATTTTAAGGGTGGTAGGTTTGTAACATCCCAAAATTCTAAATTTTGGAATGTTATATTAAATAGATAGATTTGATTGATTGTTTGATTGATTGTGTGAAATTGAGTGAAATTCAAAACTCTTTGAAAGTTAAATGAGTGGGAATAAAAGGACTTTCCCAAACTTTCATTTTTGCATTTATGATCTCCGTGAATTCAAAATCTTTTCATCACAAAACCCTTGAGAGAAGATGACATGACTTCTTCCATTTATTTAAATGAAAAGGGTTTTTTAAAACATTTGAATTTCATTTGAAAATATTTCAAATTTAGAACTTTAAGCAACTCAATGATTTTCATGAGAGAAGATAAAATGACTTCTTCAAAACATATGAAATATGAGTTGGAAGTTTAAAAGGATCAAATTCAAAGTCCTTTTGAAATTATTTTCAATTTGGAGTTATTTGATTTTATTCAAATTATTTTTCTCCAAAAAATAAAATATATGGAAAATAGGGTAACATGATTCCCTACAATAGAAAATTGGAGAGAAATAAATTTGAAATCATTTTGGTATTTTTAAAATGATTTTTAGGAGGTTTTATTGCAACAGTAGCACTCTTTGCTTTATATGAATTTTTATGGATTTTATTTGATGCTAAAAAATGTTCACGTTGTAGAAAATCTTTTTCTGAAAATTTTGATATATTATATGCCTATATAATATTTTTATTTATTATTTTTCTTTGTCTAGAAAAATGTTTAAAAAAACTCTTCGAACAGTGCCCGGCCGAAGCCCAGCACTGCTCTCTCTCTCCCCTTTCTCTCTCCGCCGCTTATTGGCCCAGCCCAGCGCCCAAGCCAGGCCGCGGCCCAACAGCCCGTGCCTGCACCGCCTTCCTCCTCCCGACCAGACTCCGCCGCCCGCACGGCATCGTCACTGCCGTACGCCGCCCAGATTCCCCTCACCGCAGTGCCCCTTCCCCACGCCTCCCCGCCTATAAATGGCGAGGCCCGGACCTCCTCCTCCTCCCCTCAACCGCCGGGCCGCGCCGCCCTTCCCGGCGCCGCCGCCTGCGCCACCGTCCCGCTCGAGCCGCGCCGCCCGCTGCCGCACTGCGCCCCCGCCGTTGCAAGCGCCGCCGCCCGCGCCGCTCGCCACCGCCACCGCCGACGCCGCAGATGCCCCGCTCGCCAGAGCCGTCCGCCGCCGTTCGCCGGACTCATCGGAGGTGCCCTAGCCACCGGATCCCGCCGGGTTTCGCCGACCCGACGGTTTCGTCGAACCGCCCGAACCGGTAATAAAACCAACCGGTTCTCCCTTCGTTTTTTATAAAACCTGTTTTTTATCAGCTATTTAGCGAACGTTCATTAGATTAGGTTCAGCAGTGAATAGTTTTCGTTCGTTAGCGTTCTGAAACGAGCATTCGTTAGATAGATTTTTTCTTTTTCTTTTATTTTCGGTGAGGGACCTATCTGTGATTATTTTCTCTACAGATTAGTCCCTGTTCTTTAAACCTTCGTAACTTTTCGCTCATTTATCCAAATCCAACGAAACCAACGCCCACTTCTTCGTTATGACTCCCTCTATCCATTTAAACAACTTAAACAGGTTTTTGAAAATTTAAAATTTGATTTCAAATAGATTTAAGTTCAAACTTCTTTTGTTCATAACTTGAGTTTTATAACTCCATTTTAATTGATTCTTTTTGCAAATCAAAGCTCTTGACCTAAACTTTATGATAAGGGGAAATTCACCTATTTTTGGTACTGTTAGAAATTGTTTTCTGTTGCAAGAGTTGTTCGCTTGTTTTCAAAGTTTTCCGAATTGTTTTCTTCGATCTTTCCGATCTTTTGAGTGATTGCTTATGTGTGGTTACTATTGCTTGCTTACGATAGATTGACCGGAGTGTGACGAGTAGAGCTATCAAGAGTTTTGAGTCCGAATCATCTTCATCAGCCGTACAGGCAAGTTCACACTTTGATCATATCCCTTTCATACCCAGTTTTTATGCATTAGTTTCAGTGTCAAACATTGCATGAGTAGGATTGATAACATGTGGGTATTGGGAAGTAGTTGATGAGGTAGGAACCTATTACCCTGCATTCAAACCTTGGGAGTTACTATTACATTATGCTTATGTTGCCATGCTATGCTCGTAGACGTGGATTGGGTTTGAGTTTATTCCATGACAGATGTGAGATTGTTTACTTAATGGTTCAACTTAAGGTGGCTACTTTAATACACATCTGGGTGGATTGGTTGCGGGCACCTGGGGATAGACCAGTGCTGTCCATTTGGTCCGCCACCCAGGCTCAAAGGGATCATAAGATTATTCATGCTAGAAACTTCTGTGTGCAGCCACAAGCCATTATGGGCTCTGGCATAGTTGAGTATGTCGTGTGACCTCTTTCAATCGTGGGCTAGCAGATGTAGAGGGAAAGTAGGTGTAACTGTCCACCCGGAGTAAAGAGTTAATGCTTCTGAAAGACCGTGTCTCGGTCATCCATTTCTCAAACACCATGTAGTGCGAGAAATCCAACGGAGGAGATCGAGTCTTGTGAGGAAAAGTGCGCAAACCTCTGCAGAGTGCACAAACTAATCATGATTAGTCGTGTCCCCGGTTATGGACATCTTGAGTATCTAGTACTTGGATTATCCTATTGTATCTCATCACTCTATAATTAATTTGTTGGGTTGTTAATGATTACTTTTAATTGGGATTGAGATGGGGATTTACCTTCTCAATGTTTTCAACAAACTTTGTAGTTAAATAAAATATATTCCTTTGCAGTAGGGAAAATTGGCTTTTCGCAAAAACATTATAACCATAGAGGTTTTCCACCAGCCATATATGCATGTAGTGATAGTTATTATTCATCATTATCCTATGGTGTGAATTTGCCAGTACATTCAATGTACTGACCCTTTGTGGCTGCAACGTCTCATGTTGCAGGATTCTTACGACGAGTAAGTGATACGTTAGGGTTACGATTTCTACACTCAACTTTGCCGTTGGTGTTGATGGGAATCTACAACCTTGTTGTTACTTCCGCTATTTGGATTGAGGTAATAGTATTTACGTTACTTTATACATGTGATTTTCCTCTGTTATAAATCCTCGAGTACTGTGTGTGTCAGCATACCGATCCAGGGATGACACTTAAGCACAGAGAATTGACCGTCTGAGGTCGGGTCGCTACAGGTAGCATACAACTGAAGTGCTCAAGTTCTCTAGCAAATGACTGTATCTCATGAGCTTGCTCAACCACGGAGCGCTCTTCAATCATCCTGTAATCATAGAATTGCTCCATGATGTACAGCTCAGTGCCAGCAACCGGAGGGTAGCAGCGGTGGCCTTACTTGGACCCGAGCGGTGGCGACCTACAGTGTTCTACTCTTCCTCGTTTTCTATGTGGCGCGGCCTTGTTGGCAGCGGGGTGGGGCCTCGGCGGAGCTAGCGATGTCCTATGTCTTGTTGCCGGCGGGCGGCGCCTCAGCGGAGCGGGGGAAATCCCCCCTCGTTGCCGGCAGGGTGGGGCGTCGACAGAGTCGGCGGCGTCCTCTGCCTCGTTGTTGGCGCCGTGGGGCCTCAGCGGAGCAGGGCCTCGTCGACGCCAGCGGAGCGGGGACTCGTCGGAGCCGGCATTGTCCTCTGCCTCGTCCTCGGTCTCGCCAAACAGCGCCTCGCCCGCTTCATCGCCCTCTTTGTAGGCGGCCGCAGCCTCCGCCACCCGCATGCGGTACCGCCACCGCTTGAGGCGGCCCTCGTGGGCGGAGCGGTACGAGTCGCGCAGCGCCTCCTGCTCCGCCCACTCCGCGGTGATCTGCTCCTCCGCCTACAGGTGCTCCTGGAGGAGATGGTGGTTGTAGGCGGCGTCGGTCTACGCCTCCCGGGACTGCTCCTCACGCTTGCGCCTCACCGTGTCCATATATTGGGCACGGGCCTCGCCGATGGTCATGGTGCAATGCACCGGCGAGGATGGCGCGGAGGTGGGGGTTGGCGCTGGATCGTCGACTACCATGTTCTCCATTGGGATGTCGTCGTCCACCGGCTGCCTACCGGCCAGCCAGTCGGCAGCAATGGCTGCCATCTCCTCGTGGTCCGTCGTCCGCCCGTCCCGAAGAGCGCGAGGAAGCCATGGTGGGCAGTAGTGGTGTGTACAGGAGAAAGGGAACGGATGCGGATGACTACGGCTATGGCCGGCGCAGCAGTTTATATTGCAATGGTGGGCGGTGGAGGGACAGGCATGTGGCGCCAGAGTAGCCGCCTCGGCAACCGCGTATCATTAATGTGGGCAGCAGAAGGACGGACGGACGACACTTGTGTCGTTTGAAGGTGGAGCAATCGCCTGCACTGGGAAGCGGGGCGGGCGGCGTTGACTGTTTCGGGCAAAAAGTGCGCGTGGGCGAGGGAGGCGGTCTGGGTGGGCCAAGGCAGTCAGACTCGTGCTTGGTAGCGGGTCAGTCCAGCAGCCGGACATGCTGGCTCGCCAGCTAGCTCGCCGAGCTGAGCGACGACAATCAGACGATGGGCGTAGCTTCCAACCAGGAGCCGGCGCCACTGTCCAAGTCGGTTCATGCCGTGTTCACCATAGAGCAGGTGCGGCCGCACTTCGACGCCCTAATGGCGGAAGAGCCACCAGCGCAGGAGGACCTGTGCTGCAACCTCCGTCTCCTCAACAAGCACCGGTGAACAAGCGAACGACAATGCCATCGCGGACATGTGGCCCTATGATCCTGGCTTCCCGAATGAGCAGCGGGCGCTGTATCAGACCATCCGTAGGGCCCGCGAGGCCCTCTCCGTCGTCCTTCGAGTTGTTGCGCTCGCCGTGGCGCCGCCGTCTCGCATTGTCAACATGGTCAACGGACATGAGGATGAGGAGATGACTTTACTTGGAGAGGATGACAGTGGGGACCCACCAGGGCCATAGCCGCACGTACGCAAGTGCCTCCTTATTAGTATATAAAACTATAATTTTTTTGCTTCCTCCTGGTTTCCTGACATCACGTTCCCACACCATTGTCAACCTATGTAGTCAATAAACGAGAGAATTGCACAAGAAGCGGCCGACAGCTGGGACCAAGCAGCTTGAGCAGTAGTTGTGTTCTTGAGGCGTGAGCACTGCAGAGTTTTTCTTGAGCGATGTTTAGCCCAGATATTCATTTTTCTCCTCTGAACAACAACGAAAACATCGCTGTAGCTATTAACTGGGCAGGCTGTGGCCCGTCTAGCCCAGGCCAGATATCCAGCCCAGATATTAATTTTTTTCAATCTGAAAATGGCTAGCCCAGCTATACTTTTTTTAGGAATACCCAGGCAAAGGTCAAGTTGTTATTCTCCACCCCGCTGGGTTGCAAATCTTTCCTAGGAGGGATGCATTAGGCTTAACAAGAAAATGGGCTTTAAGAAATAATAAATGGGATGTAATTATTAAAACTGGGCAGTAACTATAAAAAATGCACCAAACACATAATTACTTTATAAAATATTATTTTTGGATACTGAAAATTTTAATTTCATTAATTGTTGCGAGTGCAATGATTCGTTGGATTTTTACGTAATATAAATTTATATTGAAATTGTATTTAATCTGACTAGAAATTTCGGGATAAAAATATTTCGGATCCCATCAAAATGTGGGAAATTTTTATTGAATTCTGTTTGAACGGTTGGTTGAAATGGGTTGTACTTTTAACAAACTGTAAATGGGTTGTAGTAAATTCCATTAGAATTCAAAAATTGGCTGCACATTCTTACAAATCTCAAATGGGCTATAAGTTCTCTACCACACACTTGTGGCCTTACTAAGTTGACGCGTCCCCTAAAAAAAGAGAGTTGACGCGTATGCAAGGCTTTGTCAACTTATAGTCAGCACACGGTTCTAGCAGCAGTGGCCATTGGATGTCCATCCAACGGATGTCATGCTCTTCTTCAATCTCGGATATTCTAGCTTCACCCGCCCAAAAAATGATCCCTCCCCCTGACATCTGGGGCGCACCGTTTCGAAAGCTGACCTGTGGGCCTACTAAGTTGACGCGTACCAAGGGCTTTGTCAACTTAGTCAATATAAACGATTCTAGCTGCAGTGACCGTACGATGTCCATCCAACGGCCGTCGTGCTTCTTCAACCTCTGGTCTTCTTGCTCCAGCCGCCCAAAGCAGCGCCAGTCGTGCCGCCTGCTCTTGCCTCCCGTGGCCGGCTGTGATGCCGCGGAGGCCTCACCGCCCCCTACTACTCCCACCGCTGGCCAGGCCATCCCTCCACTCACCCACACCCCCTGTTATTCTGCGGCGACGACGGCCTCACACCGCAGCCGAACCAGTGAACCCTCGTACTCCTCTTCGCGTGGGCATTCACTGCCAAGTCTTCCCTGGCTCCGTGTCGTCCCCTTCCTAGGCCTCGCCGTCGTGCACCGCCTTGGTGCTCTCGGCGCGGCGTGGTCAATGTGGTCAACAACCGACTTCCATCGGAAGAGTACTGTACATGGAGAGGCTGACAGCTGGGTCCACGGTAGCCGCAAGGAAGTGCCTCCTTATTACGCGCAAAATAATTATTCCTGCACCTGACAGCGGGGACCCACCAGACGGGCCACCATATTTTGCGAAAAAAACGTGTCCCCCTGACTGCTGGGACCCACCAGCTACATCTTCGCACGCAAGGAAGTGCGTCCGGGCAATAAACCCGATTCGCCCCCTGACTGCTGGGACCCACCAGCTACATCTTCGCATGCAAGGAAGTTCCTGACAGTCGGGACCCACCTGGTCGAAGCGTACGTAGCATTGTCATTCTGGTCGCGAACGTGTACGTACATACTGGTCGATGTAGAGGCGCGCCCGTAGCATGTACACGTACGTACAGCGGCCAGTGTGCCAGAAAGAAAATACGACCACGTACGTACATACGGGCGGGGTCTCAAACGCCTACTCGCGCATACGTACGGCCAGGGCTCGTGTACATGGTTAGGTCGGAACGGAGAAACAGCGTCGTTGTCGTGTTCATGGGGAGCCAACCGGCTACGTCGGAACGGAATGCATCGTCGTGTTCACCGGGAGGGCTTGGACGGAATAACTGATGGAAAGGATGCCTGGCGTACTGCAGAATGGAGTTAACGGCCTTGTGTTCGACCGGCCATGGTTGAAATGGGATCCTGTTCATCGGGAGGGGTCTGGCATACCGCAAAACAGAGGAAATGGACCTCCTACGGTCGAAACGGGGTCCTGTTGATCGGGAGGGGTGTGGCGTACCGCAAAATGGAGGAAATGGACTTGTGTTGGAGTGCTACAGTCGAAACGGGGGTCTTGTTCATCGGGAGGGGTGTGGCGTACCGCAAAATGGGACTCCACGAGATGTTGTTCATCTCCACCGTCGACCCCCTCCAGCCTCCACGGGCTACTGTTCATCCACTGTCGACCTCCTCCAGGCTCCACCTGCGACTGTTCATCCACGGGCTCCTGTTCATCCAGCCTCCACCGCGCGCTACTCCACCGGCTACTGTTCAACCAGCCCTCTCCACGGGCTCCTAGTCAACCACCTCTCCACGGGCTACTGTTCATCCAGCCCTCCACCGTCTACTGTTCATCCAGCCCTCCACGGGGTGGTCCTGTTCATCCAGCCCTCCACGGGGTCTTGTTCATCCAGCCCCAACCGGCTCGATCGATCGCGGTCCTGTTCATCCAGAGGCAACACCACGGGGTCCTGTTCATCCACCCCCACCTGGAACTGTTCATCCAAACCCCCCCCAGCAATGCTCACTGTTCATCCAGAGGCAGCATCGATCGGCTTCAGTTAGCAGCAGTAGCGAAGGAATCGCTCGATCGGGTTCAGTTAACAGCCATCGATCGATCGCTCGGGTTTAGTAACGCGTAGCCTGCAGTGCAATCGCTCGGGTTCAGTTAGAGCCCAACGCCTCGCTCGGGTTCAGTTAGAGCCCAACGCCTCGCTCGGGTTCAGTTAGAGCCCAACGCCTTGCACCCATGCGCATGCGTGTACGAGAGAAACATGCATCGCTCGGCCCCGACCACCCACCGTAACCGGGAACACCCCAATATTTTCCTCGCCCTCGCTTCTACCACGGTTTTTTCCATCATGGAAGGCCCAAAGAATATCATGCAGCCGCGTCTCCGGCCCGCCCAGGACGAAAAGCCCATTTTCTGTCATGATTTTTTGTCATAGAAGTAGGAGCCCACCACATCTATGATGATACCGGGTTTTGTCACAATTATCGTCATAGAAGTGTCATAAGTATGATAGAAAAAAATTCGTTCGGCCCAAAATGTCACGGATGTGTCTTTTTCTATAGTGATATAGTCTTGCTATGCTCTATCTTCATCACACAAAATATTTAAATCATGCACAACCCCGATGACAAGCCAAGCAATTGTTTCATACTTTTGATGTTCTCAAACTTTTTCAACTTTCACGCAATACATGAGCGTGAGCCATGGACATAGCACTATAGGTGGAATAGGATGGTGGTTGTGGAGAAGACAAAAAGGAGAAGATAGTCTCACATCAACTAGGCATATCAATGGGCTATGGAGATGCCCATCAATAGATATCAATGTGAGTGAGTAGGGATTGACATGCAACGGATGCACTAGAGCTATAAATGTATGAAACCTCAAGAAAAGAAACTAAGTGGCTGTGCATCCAACTTGCTTGCTCACGAAGACCTAGGGCATTTGAGGAAGCCCATTCTTGGAATATACAAGCCAAGTTCTATAATCAAAAATTCCCACTAGTATATGAAAGTGACAAAATAAGAGACTCTCTATCATGAAGATCATGGTGCTACTTTGAAGCACAAGTGTAGAAAAAGGATAGTAGCATTGTCCCTTTTATCTTTTTTTTATCTTTTTTTATTTGGCCCTTCTTATTTATTTGGCCTTTCTCTTTTTTTTTCTTTTTTTCGGGACAATGCTCTAATAATGATGATCATCACACTTTTATTTACTTACAACTCAAGAATTACAACTCAATACTTGGAACGAAAATATGACCCTATGTGAATGCCTCCGGCGGTGTACCGGGATATGCGATGAATCAAGAGCGACATGTATGAAAGAATTATGAAAGTGGCTTAGCCACAAATACGATGTAAACTACATGATCATGCAAAGCAATATGACAATGATGGAGCGTGTCATAATAAACGGAATGGTGGAAAGTTGCATGGCAATATATCTCGGAATGGCTATGGAAATGCCATAATAGGTAGGTATGGTGGCTGTTTTGAGGAAGTTATATAGTGGGTGTATGGTACCGGCGGAAGTTGCGCGGCACAAGAGAGGCTAGCAATGGTGGAAGGGTGAGAGTGCGTATAATCCATGGACTCAACATTAGTCATAAAGAACTCATATACTTATTGCAAAAATCTATTAGTTATCAAAACGAAGTACTAGGCGCATGCTCCTAGGGGGATAGATTGGTAGGAAAAGACCATCGCTCATCCCCGACCGCCACAACTACTCACTAGCATGACTCTAAATCATGCTCCGACTTCATCACATAACGGTTCACCATACGTGCATGCTACGGGAATCACAAACTATAACACAAGTATCTCTCAAATTCACAACTACTCACTAGCATGACTCTAATATCACCATCTTCATATCTCAAAACAATCATAAGGAATCAAACTTCTCATAGTATTCAATGCACTTTGTATGAGAGTTTTTATTATATCCCTCTTGGATGCCTATCATATTAGGACTAAATTCATAACGAAAGAAAATTACCATGCTGTTTAAGACTCTCAAAATAATATAAGTGAAGCATGAGAGTTCATCTATTTCTTCAAAATAAAACCACCGCCGTGCTCTAAAAGGATATAAGTGAAGCACTAGAGCAAATGACAAACTACTTTGAAAGATATAAGTGAAGATCAATGAGTAGTCGAATAATTATGTAACTATGTGAAGATTCTCTATCATTTAAGAATTTCAGATCTTGGTATTTTATTCAAACATCAAGCAAAACAAAAGGAAATAAAATAACGCTCCAAGCAAAACACATATCATATGGTGGATAAAAATATAGCTCCAAGTAAAGTTACCGATGAACGAAGACGAAAGAGGGGATGCCTTCCGGGGCATCCCCAAGCTTAGGCTCTTGGTTGTCCTTGAATATTACCTTGGGGTGCCTTGGGCATCCCCAAGCTTAGGCTCTTGCCACTCCTTATTCCATAGTCCATCGAATCTTTACCCAAAACTTGAAAACTTCACAACACAAAGCTCAACAGAAAACTCGTAAGCTTAGTATAAGAAAATAAAACCACCACTTAGGTACTGTTGTGAACTCATTCTAAATTCATATTGGTGTAATATCTACTGTATTCCAACTTCTCTATGGTTTATACCCACCGATACTACTCATAGATTCATCAAAATAAGCAAACAACACAATGAAAACAGAATATGTCAAAAACAGAGCAGTCTGTAGTAATCTATATCAAACGTATACTTCTGGAACTCCAAAAATTCTGAAATAAATTGTTGGACGTGAGGAATTTATCTATTGATCATCTTCAAAAATAATCAACCTAAAAGCGCTCTCCAGTAAAGAAAATGGCAGCTAAACTCATGAGCGCTAAAGTTTCTGTTTTTACAGCAAGATCATAAAGACTTCACCCAAGTCTTCCCAAAGGTTCTACTTGGCACAAACACTAATTAAAACATAAAATCACATCTAAAAAGAGGCTAGATGAATTATTTATTAGTAAACAGGAGCAAAAGGCAAAGAACCAAAATAAAATTGGGTTGCCTCCCAACAAGCGCTAACGTTTAACGCCCCTAGCTAGGCATGATGATTTCAATGATGCTCACATAAAACATAAGAATTGAAAAATAAAGTGAGAATCATGAAGCATATGACTAGCACATTTAAGTCTAACCCACTTCCTATGCATAGGTATTTTGTGAGCAAACAACTTATGAGAACAATAATCAACTAGCATAGGAAGGCAAAACAAGCATAACTTCAAGATTTTCAACACATAGAGAGGAAACTTGACATTATTGCAATTCCTACAAGCATATATTCCTCACTCATAATAATTATCAGTAGCATCATGAATAATTTCAACAATATAACCATCACCTAAAGCATTCTTTTCATGATCTACAAGCATATAAATTTTATTACTCTCCACATAAGCAAAATTCTTCTCATTCGGAATAGTGGGAGTATCATAAGAGACTCGAATACTATAAGTTGTTTCCACATTAAAAGAGTAATGTTCAGAAAAAAGGTAATCATAATCATGACAAGTTTTATAAATATAATCATCACAACTTTTTATAGCATAAGTGTCATCACAATAATCATTATAAATAGGAGGCATGCTATCATCATAATAAATTTGCTCATCAAAACTTGGGAGGCTAAAAATATCATCTTCATTAAACATAGCATCCCCAAGCTTGGGACAAACATTAATTGCAGCAAATATATTCTCAAACATGTCATTCTCATAAAACATAGCATCCCCAAGCTTGGGCCTTTTCATATCATAAGCATAATCACTCTCATTATTAATAGTATGGATAGCACCAATAGTATAGCAATTACCATCATCCCAATGAGTAATAGGAGCAACATCATTTGGGAGGGATACCTTTCTACCTTTGCTTCTCCGTCTTTTCTTTTTCTACTTCACATCATGTGTGGGTTTAACCCTCTTTTTTGAGCTCCTTACTAATGAGATTGGTTGAATAGAAAGCTCCTCCTCGTTACCTGATTCATCATAAGAAATAATAGGAGGATATTGGGAAGTATCTTCCCTTTCATTAGTATTCTCTTCATCTTCTATTTGTTTTCTTTTCTTTATGTAATTGGCAATGTAAGGATTTTCAATGCAATTCACCGCACAATACATAAAAATTTCTTCTAGATCAAAATCGAGAACTTCATCAAGGACAAATTCTGGCATATCCTTAGTTATACGTTTCATTTCTTCATAATCCAAAAGCAAACTAAGTTCATTATGATGTGCAAGGGAAATCAAGTCATCACAAATGGACACGATTCGATCATGAAACAATTTGCATTGGATATTTAAATGACCACGTTCATTGCAAAGTTCACAAGGATGGCTCTTGCAAAATCTATCTTCCCTATTTGGTGTGTACTTGCAAACTCTATGTACTCCACAAAAGTTGACATGCTTATAAGAGACATTTTCATCATGACTAATGCAATCATCATTAGTACTATGGATATTCAAAGAGTTCATACTAACAACATTGTAATCATGCTCATCATTCAAAGATTTAGTGCCAAACATTCTAATGCATTCTTCCTCTAGCAATTGAGCACAATTATCGGAATCCTTATTTTCACGAAAGACATTAAAAAGATGAAGCATATGAGGCACCCACAATTCCATTTTTTTGTTTTCTTTTATAGACTAAACTAGTGACAAAACAAGAAACTAAAAGATTCGATTGCAAGATCTAAAGATATACCTTCAAGCACTCACCTCCCCGGCAACGACGCCAGAAACTGCTTGATGTCTACTATGCAACCTTCTTCTTGTAGACGTTGTTAGGCCTCCAAGTGCAGAGGTTTGTAGGACAGTAGAAAATTTCCCTCAAGTGGATGACCTAAGGTTTATCAATCCATGGGAGGCGTAGGTTGAAGATGGTCTCTCTCAAACAACCCTGCAATCAAATAACAAAGAGTCTCTTGTGTCCCCAACACACCCAATACAATGGTAAATTGTATAGGTGCACTAGTTCGGCGAAGAGATGGTGATAGAAGTGCAATATGGATGATAGATATGAGTATTTGTAATCTGAAAATATAAAAACAGCAAGGTAGCAAGCGATAAAAGTGAGCGTAAACGGTATTGCAATGCTTGGAAACAAGGCCTAGGGTTCATACTTTCACTAGTGCAAGTTCACTCAACAATAATAACATAATTGGATCATATAACTATCCCTCAACATGCAACAAAGAGTCACTCCAAAGTCACTAATAGCGGAGAACAAACGAAGAGATTATGGTAGGGCACTAAACCACCTCAAAGTTATTCTTTCTGATCGATCTATTCAAGAGTCTGTAGTAAAATAACACGAAGCTATTCTTTCAGTTTGATCTATCCTAGAGTTCGTAGTAGAATAACACCTTAAGACACATATCAACCAAAACCCAAATGTCACATAGATACTTCAATGTCACCTCAAGTATCCGTGGGTATGATTATACGATATGCATCACACAATCTCAGATTCATCTATTCAACCAACACAAAGAACTTCAAAGAGTGCCCCAAAGTTTCTACCGGAGAGTCAAGACGAAAACCTGTGCCAACCCCTATGCATAAGTTCACAAGGTCATTGAACCCGCAAGTTGAACATCAAAACATACATCAAGTAGATCACGTGAATATCCCATTGTCACCACAGATAAGCACATGCAAGACATACATCAAGTGTTCTCAAATCCTTAAAGACTCAATCCGATAAGATAACTTCAAAGGGAAAACTCAATTCATCACAAGGAGATAGAGGGGGAGAAACATCATAAGATCAAACTACAATAGCAAAGCTCGTGATACATCAAGATCGTGCCAAATCAAGAACACGAGAGAGAGAAAGAGATATCAAATACATAGCTACTAGTACATACCCTCAGCCCCGAGGTTGAACTACTCCCTCCTCGTCATGGAGAGCGCCGGGATGATGAAGATGGCCACCGGTGATGGATCCCCCCTCTGGAAGGGTGCCGGAACAGGGTCCCGATTGGTTTTTGGTGGCTATAGAGGCTTGCGGCGGCGGAACTACCAATCTAGGTTATTTTCAGGAGGTTTCTGTATTTATAGGAATTTTTGGCATAGGTCTCCCGCCAGGGGGGTCTCCGAGTCGTCCATGAGATAGGGGGCGTGCCCAGGGGGGGTAGGGCGCACCCCCACCCTCGTGGGCATCCCGGGACTCTTCTGGCCCAACTCTTTTACTCCGGGGGCTTCTTTTGGTCCATAAAAATCATTAAAAATTGGCACGTCAATTGGACTCTGTTTGGTATTCCTTTTATGCAAAACTCAAAAACAAGGAAAAAATAGAAACTGGCACTGGGCTCTAGGTTAATAGGTTAGTCCCAAAAATCATATAAAATTGCATATAAAACATCCTAGATGGATAATATAATAGCATGGAACAATCAAAAATTATAGATACGTTGGAGACGTATCAGTTACTTTGCTTGCAAGGCTTCTTATGATGTGTATTACCGAGAGGGCCCAGAGATGCCTCTCCGATACTCGGAGTGACAAATCCTAATCTCGACCTATGCCAACTCAACAAACACCTTCAGAGATACCTATAGAGCATCTTTATGATCACCCAGTTACGTTGTGACGTTTGATAGCACACAAGGTATTCCTCGGTATCCGGGAGTTGCATAATCTCATAGTCGAAGGAATGTGTATTTGACATTAAGAAAGCAATAGAAATAAACTAAACGATAAACATGCTAAGCTAACGGATGGGTCTTGTACATCACATCATTCTCCTAATGATGTGATCCCATTATCAAATGAAAACACATGTCTATGGTTAGGAAGCCTTAACCATCTTTGATCAACGAGCTAGTCTAGTAGAGGCTTACTACAGATATGGTATTTGTTTATGTATTCACACATGTATTTAAGTCTTTGATCAATAAAATTCTAGCATGAATAATAAACCTTTATCATGAATAAGGAAATATAAGATAACAACTTTATTGTTGCCTCTAGGGCATATTTCCTTCATATCTAGCCTAAATCTTTGGCCAATATGAGACGCCTGGATGCGCCCGGGCACGTAGGGCTTACCACTGGGGCCCGTGCCAATTCGGCCATATATGCCTTCCCTCTCCTTGCCCGAGCATCACTCTCCTATTCTCTATCACTCCTCCACACTGCCGCCACCGAACTTTCCCCGGTATCGGTGCTCCGCCGCCACCGGACTTCCGCTGGTATTGGTGCTCCGCCGCCATCCCCAACTCAAGGCTTCACCATTGGACGCCCCAACGCACACACCCGCCAACAAGGACACCACTGGACGGCGTCCCGGTATGTCATACTCCCACATATTTTTAGCCCACGTTGTATGTATTCAATGAAATGTCTGAGTCGGTTCTTGATTTTTTTGATCATTACTTCTACGTCACCAATGGATTCGACGTGGAATTGTGGCTATGGAAACAATGATCTTGACGAATTCATATTTGGCATGCTTTCTTTGGCACACCAGGTTCTTGCAATGACATGAATGTGTTCCAATGTTCTCCTTTGTTTAAGAGACTCTGTGATGGGGAAGCTCCACCGTGCAACTATACCATCAAAGGACACAACTACACCACGGGGTACTACCTTGTCGATGGTATCTATTCTCAGTGGGCGGCATTTGTGAAGGCCATATCTGATCCCCAAGGCAACTAACAAATCTGCTTTGCAACAACACAAGAGGCAGCTAGGAAGGATGTGGAGAGGGCGTTTGGAGTGCTGCAAGCTCGTTGGGGTATTGTTCGTCGAGCTACAATGATGTGGGAACCGGAGACACTTTGGCAGCTCATGAATGTTGTGTAATCTTGCACAAAATGATTGTCGAGGATGAGGGTGAATGGGAAGCGCACAAGCATGATTTTGAGAAGTCCATTGTTTAGGTCCGCCTCTCGGAATAAGAGACAGAGAGCATTGCCAACTTTATGGAGATGCATCGACAACTATGAGATCAATAGGTTCATATGCAACTTCTAGATGATTTTGTGGAGCATATGTGGGTCCAGACTAGAAATCTGTAAACTTTGCCTCTAATTTACCAAGTATGCACTATGAACAATATTTATATTTGAACAATGTTTGAATCATGTACTAGTAAGTATCAACTATTTGTATTTGTGTGCACCAAATCTATGTTTGTCCAAAATGATCGACGTGCATGATTTTGCATGGATTTGGTGTTTTAAAAATAGGGACCGTGGTTGTAAATGCGAAACTTTGATGCCCGTCCAATCACTATCCGCAGACGCGTCCGGGTGCGTCCGCGGGCGTATAGGGGCTCGGATTAGGTATCCATGGTTATAGATGCTCTTAAGCAGCTTGATACATTTCCATCGTATCTAATTTTTCAAACACTTTGCTCTTTTTTGGACTCTAATTCGCATGATTTGAATGAGACTACCCGGACTAATACTTTTTTCAGCGGAACTACCTTGGTGTTATTTCTATGCAGAAATAAAAGTTCTCAAAATTGGACGAAACTTAGTGGTGATTTTTACGGAATAAATGAAAAATACCGGAGCAATGAAGTACGAGAGGGGAGCCACCAATATCCCACAAGCTAGGGGCATGCCTAGCCCCTGGGCGCGCCATGGTGGCTTGTGGGTCCCACCGATCTCTGACGGACCTAATTCCAAGCCTATGTTTTCTGTCTTACCGTGAAAAAAAAACAAAAGAGAAAGTTTCATCGCGTTTTATGATATGGAGCCACCGCCACCTCCTGTTCTTCATCGTGAGCCCTAATCTAGAGTCCGTTTGAGGCTCCAGAGAGAGGGATTTGTCGCTACCGTCATCACCAATCTCTCACATAAAAATTTCATGATGCTCATCATCATTAGTGAGTAATTTCTTGGTAGGCATACTGGACGGTGATGGAGATGGATGAGATTTCTTATGTAATCAAGTAAATTTTTTAGGGTTTGACCCTAGTATCCACTATGTTCTAAGATTGATGTTGCTATGACTTCGCTATGCTTAATGCTTGTCACTAGGGCCCGAGTGCCATGATTTCAGATCTGAACATATATGCTTTCATCAATATATTTGAGATGTTGATCTTTCCTCCAAGTTGTATGCACCTGTTATCGTCCTGAACCTGAGATCCCCAAGGTGACAATGAATTGGGATTGACGGGGATGATTTTAACTTGGGGAGTTCATGTATTCACTATGTTCATGCTTTGTTCTGGTTATCTTTTAAAAGGAGCGCCTTAATAACCCTTCATTTTCATTAGGACCCCGCTGCCACATGAGGGTAGGACAAAAGATGTTATGCAAGTTCTTATCGCAAACACATATGACTATATATCGAATACATGCCTACATATGATTGATGAATTGGAGCTATTATGTGTCGCTGTAGGTTGTGGCTATTACATACTGAATCTCATCTAAATATACATCGATACTCCATGCATACGCTTTAATACTATTGCTTTTGCTCAAGTTACTATTACTACTGCTACTCTGTTTGCCACAAAACTACTACTACTATTACTACTATTGTTACCATTGCTATCACTACTATCGTATTACCATGCTACTAATAAATTGATGCAAGAAAGTGATTCTCAAGTGTGGTTGAATTGAAAAATCTACCACTAAGGCTTATAAATATTCTTTGGCTTCCCTTGTGTCGACTCAATAAATTTGGGTGAAATACTACCCTCGAAGACTGTTGGAATCCTCTACACTTGTGGGCCATCAAGACTATTTTCTGGCGTCGTTTCCTAGGAGCATAGCTCTATTTATTAAGTTCATTTGGGAGTTTAATATTTGCTGCAATTTATATTCACTATGAAGAATCAGAGAGACTCTAAGACCAAGATCATGCCCTCTAGAACGAGGACATGTAAGGAACTGCCAACTAGCTCTACATTTGATCCACCTTCTACTTTGAGTCAACTTGTGACACCACTACCTGTTATACAATTTGATATATCATAAGTAATAGACACTACTTCTACTATTGATGATATTAATGATGATGCTTCCACTTTGCTTGATAAAACTATGCCACTTGATGAATTACCAGACTTTCATATTGCTAAAGTTAAAGAAACTGAATTTATTGAAATTGTGAATCACCTATTGCACCTAGTACTCCTACTATAATTAAAATACTAGAAGATATTCCTGAGGGTTACACTTTTCTCGAGGAGATTACTAGAGAGTTATGGCTTATGATACTAGTAAAGGTATTGAAGGTCTTATTGTTGTACTTCAAGAAAAATCCATGAACCAAATGATGAAACATGATCATAAGTTTGCAACTTCTCCTATATTTATTGATGACGAGGACTATGAATTATCGATGATCCCAAACTTATTACTTTGGTAGAATCTGATCAATTTCATAGCTATGAATCTGAAAGAGTTATTGCTCATCCTACTAAACTGAATGATATTGCCACCCTGTTTGCTCAAGAGGAAAAGATCAGTTATTTTTATACTCTTAAGTTGTTTCCTTTCTCATTAAAGGATAATGCTAAGACATGGTTTAATAATCTTGCTCTTAGTAGTGTGCGTAGTCCCTAGGATATGATATATTACTTCTCTAGAAAATATTTTCCTACTGATAAAATAAGCTGCCTTACAGGAAATATGTAATTTCAAACAACTTGAGGAAAAGCATATCCCTCAAGCTTGGGGGAGGCTTCTCCAATTATTAAATTATTTGCGTGACCATCCTCTCAAGAATAATGAAATCCTTGATATTTTCTATACCGGACTAACACTGGTACAACGAGCTGATATACAAATGGTTTTTAACCCCTTTCCGCGACGAAGTTTTAAACCATTGCCAGGACAGTGTGCGATAGGGGGGTCCTTCCCACATGACCCAGAAACCGCCAGGGATAGGGAGTAGCAATGCATACGTTTTGCATAACTAAGTGTATGCATTGCGGGCATGTATCCCGAACGCGAGTCTTCAGACAACTGTTTGTGATATCTCGCATATCCGAAACGCTCTATCCTTGCTATTCGTTTGTGCTTGCATTACCATCCCAGTCGGTCTTCTGTGGTAATACATTTACGATGCGCGCCCCATCACAAACAGTTCACCATTATAGAACGTGTATGATAAGCAGACAGTCACGCACATTTACTTTTCCTCGTCTGTATGCGATTAGATGTAAGAGTGCATACACTTATACCTATAAAACTGTATGCGAAGCTTGAATATATCCCGCAAGATTCATCCGTCGTATCGGTGTTGGATGAGGGCCTATCGCACGTGTTCTTCTATGTGCAAACCTTTACGATGTGCATGACATCATAAACAGTTTGTAATTGTCAAGCATGTGTGATAAGGTGACTTTCACAAATATTTAATAATAAGGAACCATGTGCGCTATTGTTGTTAATCTCACACGTTTTTCTTGGCTGATCATGTGTGTAGTATAGATTCATCGCACACGTAGCGGATCTGAGAAATATGTCTGATCTCCAAGTTTATCACAGACGTTTTGCTTTCGCAAACCATGTGTAGTGTACTGACCTGCAGAACCTAATTTATCCCTAATTTAATCCCTGCATTTAAAAATCACATATTTTGAATTTGAAAGTAGGCAGCCATTATTTCATATCGAACCATGTTTATTATAAATAAAGGTTCAAGCACGAATGCATGATTCGATGGACAGGTACATATACTGAAGAACTACAGAAGCACCAACTAAAGAATGATGAACCACAGTTGTACTAAAGACTGTAAAGAGAGAGGCAAAATACATTAATTGTGGTTGCTGGAGATCGTGAAGAGGAATGCACATATTGTGCCCTCCTCCATGCGTAATGCGAGCACTACTCTAGGCCAACCCCTTGTGATGGTTGCCCGCCCATCCTTCACTGTATTCATTAGGACATCTCAATATTCATTGTAGTCTTGATGAAATACTTTAACCTTCCTTGTGTGTCCACCAATCATGTACTTTGCGACGTAATCTTGAGTAAACTGCTTTGGGAACCACTACAAACGAAAAAGATTCAGACGTTGTTGTCTAACAACTCATTATGGGCAGTAAAAAGAGAAGGCTACATAGTTTGTAGTTACCATCCTACAGCTCACTGTTGTGTTGGATAGAGCGTAAACAAATAATTTGATTGCCATCATTCGTATCTTTTTGCTAATAATCCTTATCAGTTTCTGATGTCTACTACGCAACCTTCTTCTTGTAGACGTTGTTGGGCCTCCAAGTGCAGAGGTTTGTGGGACAGTAGCAAATTTCCCTCAAGTGGATGACCTAAGGTTTATCAATCCGTGAGAGGCATAGGTTGAAGATGGTCTCTCTCAAGCAACCCTGCAACCAAATAACAAAGAGTCTCTTGTGTCCCCAACACACCCAGTACAATGGTAATTTGTATAGGTGCACTAGTTCGGCGAAGAGATGGTGATACAAGTGCAATATGGATGGTACATATAGGTTTTTGTAATCTGAAAATATAAAAACAGCAAGGTAACTAATGGTAAAAGTGAGCGTAGACGGTATTGCAATGAGTTGAAACAAGGCCTAGGGTTCATACTTTCACTAGTGCAAGTTCTCTCAACAATAATAACATAATTGGATCATCTAACTATCCCTCAACATGCAACAAAGAGTCACTCCAAATTCACTAATAGCGGAGAACAAACGAAGAGATTATGGTAGCGTACGAAACCACCTCAAAGTTATTCTTTCCGATCAATCCATTGGGCTATTCCTATAAGTGTCACAAACAGCCCTAGAGTTCGTAGTAAAATAACACCTTAAGACACACATCAACCAAAACTCACCTAGATACTCCAATGTCACCTCAAGTATCCGTGGGTATGATTATACGATATGCATCACACAATCTCAGATTCATCTATTCAACCAACACATAGAACCTCAAAGAGTTCCCCAAAGTATCTACCGGAGAGTCAAGACAAAAATGTGTGCCAACCCCTATGCATATGTTCATGGGCGGAACCCGCAAGTTGATCACCAAAACATACATCAAGTGAACCATTAGAATAACCCATTGTCACCACGGTTATCCCCAAGACATACATCAAGTGTTCTCAAATCATTAAAGACTCAATCCGATAAGATAACTTCAAAGGGAAAACTCAATCCGTTACAAGAGAGTAGAGGGGGAGAAACATCATAAGATCCAACTATAATAGCAAAGCTCCGATACATCAAGATCGTATCACCTCAAGAACACGAGAGAGAGAGAGAGAGAGAGAGAGATCAAACACATAGCTACTGGTACATACCCTCAGCCCCGAGGGTGAACTACTCCCTCCTCGTCATGGAGAGCGCCGGGATGATGAAGATGGCCACCGGTGAGGGATTCCCCCTCCAGCAGGGTGCCGGAACAGGGTCCCGATTGGTTTTTTGGTGGCTACAGAGGCTTGCGGCGGCGGAACTCCCGATCTATTCTGTTCCTCAAAGGTTTTAGGGTATATGGATATATATAGGCAGAAGAAATGCGTGAGGGGAGCCACGAGGGGCCCACGAGGCTGGAGGGCGCGCCCAGGGGGGTGGGCGCGCCCCCCTGCCTCGTGCCTTCCTCGTTGCTTTCTTGACGTGGACTCCAAGTCCTCTGGATTGCTCCCGTTCCAAAAATAACTTTCCTGAAGGTTTCATTCCGTTTGGACTCCGTTTGATATTCCTTTTCCGCGAAACACTGAAACAAGGGAAAAAACAGGAACTGGCACTGGGCTCTGGGTTAATAGGTTAGTCCCAAAAATAATATAAAAGTGTTTAATAAAGCCCATAAACATCCAAAACAGATAATATAATAGCATGGAACAATAAAAAATTCTAGATACATTAGAGACGTATCAGCATCCCCAAGCTTAATTCCTGCGCGTCCTCGAGTAGGTAAATGATAAAAACAGAATTTTTGATGTGGAATGCTACTTGGCATAATTTCAATGTAATTCTTCTTACTTGTGGTATGAATATTCAGATCCGAAAGATTCAAGATAAAAGTTCATATTGACATAAAAGTAATAATACTTCAAGCATACTTACTAAGCAATTATGTCCTCTCAAAATAACATGGCCAGAGAAAGTTCATCCCTACAAAATCATATAGTTTAGTCATGCTCCATTTTCGTCACACAAGAATGCTCTCATCATGCACAACCCCGATGACAAGCCAAGCAATTGTTTCATACTTTAGTAATCTCAAACTTTTTCAACCTTCATGCAATACATCAGCGTGAGCCATGGATATAGCACTATGGGTGGAATAGAATATGATGATGGGCGTTATGTGGAGAAGACAAAAAAGGAGAAAGTCTCACATCAACGAGGCTAATCAATGAGCTATGGAGATGCCCATCGATTGATGTTAATGCAAGGAGTAGGGATTGCCATGCAACGAATGCACTAGAGCTATAAATATATGAAAGCTCAACAAAAGAGACTAAGTGGGTGTGCATCCAACTTGCTTGCTCACGAAGACCTAGGGCACTTGAGGAGGCCCATTGTTGGAATATACAAGTCAAGTTCTATAACGAAAAATTCCCACTAGTATATGAAAGTGACAAAACAAGAGACTCTCTATCATGAAGATTATGGTGCTACTTTGAAGCACAAGTGTGGTAAAAGGATAGTAACATTGTCCCTGCTCTATTTCTCTCTCTCTCTCTCTCTTTTGGGCCTTCTCTTATTTTTATGGCCTTTCTCCTTTTTTTTATTCCTCACTTGGGACAATGCCCTTGAAAATGATGATCATCACACTTCTATTTATTTACAACTCAATGATTACAACTCGATACAAGAACAAAGTATGACTCCATATGAATGCCTCCGGCGGTGTACCGGGATATGCAATGAACCAAGAGTGACATGTATGAAAGAATTATGAACAGTGGCTTTGCCACAAATACCATGTCAACTACATGATCATGCAGAACAATATGACAATGATGAACGTGTCATGATAAACGGAACGGTGGAAAGTTGCATGGCAATATATCTCGGAATGGCTATGGAAATGCCATAATAGGTAGGTATGGTGGCTGTTTTGAGGAAGATATAAGGAGGTTTATGTGTGAAAGAGCGTATCATATCACGGGGTTTGGATGCACCGGCGAAGTTTGCACCAACTCTCAATGTGAGAAAGGGAATGCACGGTACCGAAGAGGCTAGCAATGATGGAAGGGTAAGAGTGCGTATAATCCATGGACTCAACATTAGTCATAAAGAACTCACATACTTATTGCAAAAATATACAAGTCATCAAAAACCAAGCACTACGCGCATGCTCCTAGGGGGATAGATTGGTAGGAAAATACCATCGCTCGTCCCCGACCGCCACTCATAAGGAAGACAATCAAATAACACCTCATGTTTCAAATTTGTTACACAACATTTACCATACGTGCATGCTACGGGACTTGCAAACTTCAACACAAGTATTTCTCAAATTCACAACTACTCAACTAGCACAACTTTAATATCACTATCTCCATATCTCAAAACAATCATCAAGTATCAAACTTCTCTTAGTATTCAATGCACTTATATGAAAGTTTTTACTAGTCTTGAATACCTAGCATATTAGGATTAAGCAAATTACCATGTTGTTTAAGACTCTCAAAATAATATAAGTGAAGCATGAGAGTTCATCTATTTCTTCAAAATAAAACCACCGCCGTGCTCTAAAAGGATATAAGTGAAGCACTAGAGCAAATGACAAACTACTCCGAAAGATATAAGTGAAGATCAATGAGTAGCCGAATAATTATGTAGCTATGTGAAGACACTCTCTCATTTAAGAATTTCAGATCTTGGTATTTTATTCATACAGCAAGCAAATCAAAAGAAAATAAAATGATGCTCCAAGCAAAACACATATCATGTGGTGAATAAAAATATAGCTCCAAGTAAAGTTACCGTTGAACGCAGACGAAAGAGGGGATGCCTTGGATGCCTTCCGGGGCATCCCGAAGCTTAGGCTCTTGGTTGTCCTTGAATATTACCTTGGGGTGCCTTGGGAATCCCCAAGCTTAGGCTCTTGCCACTCCTTATTCCATAGTCCATCGAATCTTTACCCAAAACTTGAAAACTTCACAACACAAAACTTAACAGAAAATCTCATGAGCTCCGTTAGCGAAAGAAAAGAAAACACCACTTCATGGTACTGTAATGAACTCATTCTTTATTTATATTGGTGTTAAACCTACTGTATTCCAACTTCTCTATGGTTTATAAACTATTTTACTAGCCATAGAGTCATCAAAATAAGCAAACAACACACGAAAAACAGAATCTGTCAAAAACAGAACAGTCTGTAGTAATCTGTAACTAACGCAAACGTATGGAACTCCAAAAATTCTAAAATAAATTGGTGGTCCTGAGGAATTTGTCTAGTAATCATATGCAAAAATAATCAACTAAATATCACTCTCCAGTAAAACGTTTTAGCTAATCTCGTGAGCGCTAAAGTTTCTGTTTTTTACAGCATGATCATAAAGACTTCACACAAGTCTTCCCAAAGGTTCTACTTGGCACAAACACTAATTAAAACATAAAACCACATCTAAACAGAAGCTAGATGGATTATTTATTACTAAACAGAACTAAAAAGCAATAAACTAAAATAAAATTGGGTTGCCTCCCAACAAGCGCTTTCGTTTAACGCCCCTAGCTAGGCATGATGATTTCAATGATGCTCACATAAAAGATAAGAATTGAAACATAAAGAGAGCATCATGAAGAATATGACTAGCACATTTAAGTCTAACCCACTTCCTATGCATAGGGATTTTGTGAGGAAACAACTTATGGGAACAAGAATCAACTTGCATAGGAAGGTAAAACAAGCATAACTTCAAGATTTTCAACACATAGAGAGGAAACTTGATATTATTGCAATTCCTACAAGCATATGTTCCTCCCTCATAATAATTTTCAGTAGCATCATGAATGAATTCAACAATATAACCATCACATAAAGCATTCTTTTCATGATCTACACGCATAGAAAATTTACTACTCTCCACACAAGCAAAATTCTTCTCATTCGGAATAGTGGGAGTATCATAAGAGACTTGAATACTATAAATTGTTTCCACATTAAAAGAGTAATGTTGAGAAAAAGGGTAATCATAATCATGAAAAGTTTTATAAATATAATCATCACTACTTTTTATAGCATAAGTTTCATCACAATAATCATCATAAGTAGCAACTTTGTTCTCATCATAATCAATTGAAACCTCTTCCGAAATAGTGGATACATCACTAAATAAAGTCATGACCTCTCCAAATCCACTTTCATAAATATTATAAGATTCAACATCCTCCAAAATAGTGGGATCATTACTTCCTAAAGTTGACACTCTTCCAAACCCACTTTCATCAATATAATCATCATAAGTAGGAGGCATGCTATCATCATTATAAATTTGCATATCGAAACTTGAGAGGCTAAAAATATCATCTTCATTAACATAGCATCCCCAAGCTTGGGACAAACATTAATTGCAGCAAATATATTCTCAAAAACATCATCTTCTTCAAACATAGCATCCCCAAGCTTGGGCCTTTTCATATCATAAGCATAATCACTCTCATCATTAATAGTATGGATAGCACCAATAGTATAGCAATTATCATATTTCCAAGCAAGTGCCAAAAAGATTTTCAAGATCATAAGAAGTATCATTATCTTCCCAATCATAATCATCACAACAAGCAATAGGCATAACGAGATCATCATCAAGTGCATCATCTTCCACAATTATTTTTGATTCATTTTCATGAGGCACAACAATAATAGGAGCAACATTATTTGGGAGAGATATCTTTTTACCTCTCTTCCTTTTTCTTTTCTTCTTCTTCACCACATCATGTGTGGGTTCAATCCTCTTTTTGGAGCTCCTTATTAATGAGATTGGTTGAATAGAAGGCTCCTCCTCGTTACCTGATTCATCATAAGAAATAATAGGAGGATATTGGGAAGTCTCTTCCCTTTCATTAGTATTCTCTTCATCTTCTATTTGTTTTCTTTCTTTATGTAATTGGCAATATAAGGATTTTCAATGCAATTCACCGCACAATACATATAAATTTCTTCTAGATCAATATCGAGGAATTTCTCGAGGTTATATTCTGGAATAATCTTAGTTTGACGTTTCATTTCTACATAACCCAAAAGCAAACTAAGTTCATTATAATGTGCAAGGGAAATCAAGTCATCACAATTTTTGGACACGATTCGATCATGAAACAATTTGCATTTGATATTTAAATGACCATGTTCATTGCAAAGTTCACAAGTATGGCTAAGAAATTTTAAATTTTTAGCACTAACATTTAGCCTTTCTTGCAACCATTTAGTTTCTAAATGCTTATGCCTCTTGCAATATCTATCTTCCCTATTGGGTGTGTACTTGCAAACCCAATGCACTCCACAAAAATTGACATGTTTATAGGAGACATTTTCATCATAACTAGTGCAATCATCATTAGTACTATAGATATTCAAGGAGTTCATACTAACAACATTGCAATCATGCTCATTATTCAAAGTTTTAGTGACAAACATTTTAATGCATTCTTCTTCTAACACTTTGGCACAATTTTCCTTTCCATCATTTTCACGAAAGATATTAAAAAGATGAAGCGTATGAGACAAACTCAATTCCATTTTTTGTAGTTTTCTTTTATAACCTAAACTAGTGCTAAAACAAGAAACAAAAAGATTCGATTGCAAGATCTAAAGATATACCTTCAAGCACTCACCTCCCCGGCAACGGCGCCAGAAACTGCTTAGTTGACGGGGTGTGAGTGCCGCTTACCTAGCCTCCCCTGCAACGGCGCCAGAAAAGAGCTTAATGTCTACTACGCAACCTTCTCCTTGTAGACGTTGTTGGGCCTCCAAGTGCAGAGGTTTGTAGGACAGTAGCAAATTTTCCTCAAGTGGATGACCTAAGGTTTATCAATCCGTGGGAGGTGTAGGATGAAGATGGTCTCTCTCAAGCAACCATGCAACCAAATAACAAATAGTCTCTTGTGTACCCAACACACCCAATACAATGGTAATTTGTATAGGTGCACTAGTTCAGCGAAGAGATGGTGATACAAGTGCAATATGGATGGTAGATATAGGTTTTTGTAATATGAAAATATAAAAACAGCAAGGTAACTAATGGTAAAAGTGAGCGTAAACGGTATTGCAATGAGTTGAAACAAGGCCTAGGGTTCATACTTTCACTAGTGCAAGTTCTCTCAACAATAATAACATAATTGGATCATATAACTATCCCTCAACATGCAACAAAGAGTCACTCCAAAGTCACTAATAGCGGAGAACAAACGAAGAGATTATGGTAGGATACGAAACCACCTCAAAGTTATTCTTCCCGATCAATCCATTGGGTTATTCCTATAAGTGTCACAAACAGCCCTAGAGTTCGTAGTAAAATAACACCTTAAGACACACATCAACCAAAACCCTAATGTCACCTAGATACTCCAATGTCACCTCAAGTATCCGTGCGTATGATTATATGATATGCATCACACAATCTCAGATTCATCTATTCAACCAACACATAGAACCTCAAAGAGTGCCCCAAAGTTTCTACCGGAGAGTCAAGAAGAAAACGTGTGCCAACCCCTATGCATAGGTTCATGGGCGGAACCCGCAAGTTGATCACCAAAACATACATCAAGTGAATCAATAGAATAACTCATTGTAACCACGGTTATCCCACGCAAGACATACATCAAGTGTTCTCAAATCATTAAAGACTCAATCCGATAAGACAAAGGGAAAACTCAATCCATTACAAGAGAGTAGAGGGGGAGAAACATCATAAGATCCAACTATAATAGCAAAGCTCGCGATACATCAAGATCGTATCACCTCAAGAACACGAGAGAGAGAGAGAGATCAAACACATAGCTACTGGTACATACCCTCAACCCCGAGGGTGAACTACTCCCTCCTCGTCATGGAGAGCGCCGAGATGACGAAGATGGCCACCGGTGCGGGATTCCCCCTCCAGCAGGGTGCCGGAACAGGGTCCCGATTGGTTTTTTGGTGGCTACAGAGGCTTGCGGCAGCGGAACTCCCGATCTATTCTATTCCCCGAAGGTTTTAGGGTATATGGATATATATAGGCGGAAGAAATGCGTCAGGGGAGCCACGAGGGTGGAGGGCGCGCCCCCCTGCCTCGTGCCTTCCTCGTTGCTTTCTTGACGTGGACTCCAAGTCCTCTGGATTGCTCCCGTTCCAAAAATAACTTTCCCGAAGGTTTCATTCCGTTTGGACTCCGTTTGATTTTCCTTTTCCGCGAAACACTGAAACAAGGGAAAAAAACAGGAACTGGCACTGGGCTCTGGGTTAATAGGCTAGTCCCAAAAATAATATAAAAGTGTTTAATAATGCCCATAAACATCCAAAACAGATAATATAATAGCATGAAACAATCAAAAATTATAGATACGTTGGAGACGTATCAGTGAGTAGAGGAATGGCCTGGCCAGCGATGGAGTAGGGTGGGGCGGTGCGGCCTGCGCGGCAGCACAGCTGGCCACGGGAGGAGGGAGCAGGTAGTCCCGCCGGTGCTGGTTTGAGCGGCTGGAGCAGGAAGAGCAGAGATTGAAGAAGCAGGACGGTTGTTGGATGGACATCAAATAGTTACTGCTCTCGTTGTGTTGACTAAGATGACACGGCGTTGCGTGTGCTTCAACCTTTTTTTAGGAAAGCGTACGCGTCAACCTATAGTAGGCGCACAAGTCAGCCTCAAATGTGTGGAAAACAGCATACAACCCATTTTCCATAATTTCTAATAATTTATAACCCATTTGCTAATTCTTAAGGATTTTTTTGGAGCCCATATTCTTTTTGTTAGCATTACAGCCCATATTGTGGCCACGTTACAAATGATACGAAATTTTGCATATTTCGGTGTCGTCCCAACTGTTTTTAATCCCGAAATTTTGAGTCACATTGAACTAATTTGAAAAATAAATTTATATCAATATAAAATCCAAATAATTGCCCACGCATAAAAATCAATGGACTTTAAAATCTTGAAATGAAAAAAAAAGAAATTTGAAACTAATTCCCGGTTTGATGTGTTTTAAAAATGTGCAACCCATTTCTCATTACTGATAGCCCATTTTCTGGGCAAGCCAAATGAAACTCTCCTCGTCTTGAAAGGTTTGCAGCCCAGGAGGGCTGAGAAAGCAAGTAGGCCTTGGTTGGGTATTTCTTTAAAAAAAGTAGAACTGGGCTTGCCATTTTCAGCAAGAAAAAAGCACAACTAGGCTCATCATGTGGTAAACATAAAATAAAACCCTGGCTAGACGGGCCACAGCCCTCGCACAGCTCCGTTGTTACCCTGATCTGTCTCTAAAACTAGTATAAATAACAACTGCTTGTTCCTAAAAAAGTAAAAATCAACTACGCGACGTGCTGGGTCCTTGGTGTCAACCGCTCGTTGTGTAATTCTCTCGTTTATTGACTATGTTGACAATGGCGTAGGACCCAGATGTCCAACCATTAGGAGGAACCTTTTTTTTGGGATTGTACTAACGAGGCACTTGCTTGCGTACTGCCATGACCCCGGTGGGTCCCTACTGTCATCCTCACCATGTACATCATCTCCTAATTCCTCTCGGTTGTTGACCACGTTGACAACGCCAGACGGCTGCGCACCGTGCACGGCGAGCGAGCCAAGGCGGAGGATGACGGCAAGGCCTCGTACGGAACGAACATGAGCCGTCGAAGATGCGCCCGTCTAGTCGCAGGCGGAGGGGAGTACGAAGGTTGACTGGTTCGAGTGCGGGTGCGTGTTGGGGCTGACATCGCCAGAGAATAACATGATGTATGGGGGAAGAGAGGGATGGACTGACCAATGTTTGAGGGTACAGTAGGGCAGCGGAGGCATAGCCAGCCGTGGGAGGCAGGAGGAGGCGGAACCGACGGGGTTGTTTGGTTTGGGCGGTTGGAGGAAGAAGACAAGAGATAGAAGATACACGACAGATGTTGGATGTCAATCCAACGTCTGGTAGGAAAAATCATTTGTTGACTAGTAAGTCGACACCACCTTGGATAGGCTTTTTCCTCGTGGGTCCCAAATGTCAGAATCCAAATCTGTCACGGCCATGCAGCCTTTCTTATGAAAATTTACAGCCCATTTGGTGTGCTAGTTCAAAATAGGTTTGTGGGTGCTAGTGGGGGCTAATTACTTGGGTTCTCTAATGCACAGTGAGCTCAAGCAGCCGGCGAGAGTGATGTTATTTCCCTTGGTTGGGATTTGTTACAATATTTTTCTCTTAATTAAACAACTGGCAAGCCATTTGCCTTGTTTCAAACAAAATATGACAGTCACAGCCGAGTTGAAACCCAGATTACAAACTGTACAAAAGAACGAGGGTTAATTGTTCATCAGGTTTAGACAAAACCCAGACTGAACATGCATGGCAATAACATCTAACCCAACCACTGTTTTTGGCAGTCATAAACAAATGGGTCGGTCTGATCATAAAATCAACATCCTGTGCCAAAAAGTTTACTGGCATATGACGACAAGTTGTTGTAAATAGAAGCCGAGCACGTTCAGAAGCCCATTTGTCAACCTGAAACTTCTTTTTTTGCTGTTCAACATATCCATCTGTGAGAAATTTCTTGTTGAAAAACTTAAGCCTCATGGACAATAGTAACCTCGCATTCAACAGGAAGAATGTGACGAAGTTTCTATTTGCCTGATTGGATGCATAACCTTCCATCGTTATTGTCCTCAAACGAATGTCATGAGAACTGAGAAAATCCCAGTGCTTATTAGGTCTAAAAAAAGAGTATGTTGATAGAGCGACAGCCGGAAGGTAATTCTAGTACAATACATATGGGCTTTCAATGTGCATGAAATAATCACCTCCATATACAAATTCTCCAGACATGGAAAGCATCGTAGCAAGCCAATAATTGTGTTCAGATCAATACTAAACATCCGATATATAAGATCTTGACCGAATCCAACACCATTGATAGGCTATCGATGGACGAACTCTTCATTGAGCATATAGAATAATATTAGTATCCAAAGTGTTCTCCAAGATGATATAAAACTTATGCGCACAAATGAAAAATGCAGCTTGTGATTACAAAAGTGTAGACGACAATATACAGTACCTGAATAAGTGTGGAGCTAAACACCATGTCGTGATGTACAAACGGATCACGAATTACACCCAAGGCCCCAAGTTTAGGCACAGAGATGACAGTTATTTGTGAAGGTTTATAACAATAATCAATCAGCAACCTTTGAAGTGAAGGGGCATCTTCGATGATGAGCTGTTGTCCTTCAAAATAAATTCCAATGCTTTTAAGGTGAGGCGACCTTATTTGAAGACAACTGATATGAATTTCTATTCCCAAAACAATCAGCAAGCGCTCCACGGCAGGGCAACTGGAGTGGATGATGTTGTGCGGTGAGGCCTTCGACAGATCAACCACCACAAGCGAAAGTCTTTTTAGCAGTGGGAGTCGAATAATTAGTACCAGATTGTCTGGTAGATGGCACCGGGCTATGGTGAGGGTTTGGAGAGAGGAGGAAAACCACAAGATGGACATCGGTGGTGTGGGCACAAATAAATGGAGTTGGGACCACGACATATATTTTCATAGTAATGGTAGAACTCAAGCTGCTGGAGTTTTTTGAATTCAGTGGATTGCAGCCAGGCGTCCACTGTGCGGGGTATGGATAGCAGATAGCGTGTCGGGATGCAGAGGCGTTGAACGGGGCCCTGGTGGGAGGAGACGATGGCTCTGAGGAGATAAAATTCAGGAAGGACAGATATCTGACGATAGTCAAGATTAAGAGGCGCGGTGCGCCAGAGAGTGCGCCACCGAGATGCGAGGACTTGTGTGCGGTAGCCATCCTTGGTGGGGAGAATGGAGATGATCTCCCCAAGGATGTCTTCCGGGAGATCGATGATGCGGTCCAACGGAGGTTCACGGGTTCCTCAGATCCGAGTGGGGGGGCTCGCCCCTTCTCCCCGCGGTGCCGGGTGCGTGATCTACAACGTGCTGGCGGGAGCCTCATCTTCTTGGTGCTGGGGCTAGCCGACTCCATTTTTCTCGCGGGCATTGCGCCGAGCTCACGGGTTTGAGCAGAGTAGCGAGAGATGAGCCTAGTGGCAGTGCGACTGCGGAAGAAGGATGGCTAGGGTTTTCTGTAGGAGCGAGGAAGAAGAGGAGCAGGTGTTTTCTGTATGAGTGAGGAAGAAGGTGAGCGGGGGTTTTCTGTACGAGTGAGGAAGATGGGGAGCGGGGGGAATTGGGGGGTGACGGAAGCGGGAGAGTCCAGTGAGCTGCAGTATAAGTGGAAGCGAGGAGCACGGACGGTTTTTCTGGGATCACCCCCTCTTCAGGAAATATTGGCTTTTCCTCACAAAAAATAAAAAAATGGGCTTTAAGATGGATAGGCTTTTGTATCGGCCCAGTCGGTTGCTCGTGTTTCGTACTGGAGGGCCTTAACACTAGAGGCAGCCCATTAGAGACACTCTCCAGCTCTCCAGCTTATTTCCCATCCGAAAGAAAAAAAAGATGCCTCCAGCTTAATTATGGCTCCTCATCGGTAACATTTTTCAACTTGCAAAAAGTTACAGCTCCTTTTCGGGCCGGCTTGGCGTCCACCAAATTAGAGGATGGTGTACTGCATGCAGACACTCACACTGGTCATAGGCGGCAAAATGAGGGGTGAAATAACATGCCCACAATATACATAGATTGTAAAAGTTGACACGCTAATATTCACGCTAAACTAAGCTTCACAAGATACGGTATGCATACTAGCTAACATTCACAAGAACTTAAGTTCAGCATGTTTACGCATCTAAATGATTCACAAGACTAGAACCAAGATAAAGCTGTGAGAAGGTGTATAAATAAAGAAAAAATGATAGATGCTTCTCTGAGCAAAGGTGTAACACCCTGGATGTAACTTTCCGTATTTGTAACTCCAACTCTTGCCATTTTCGGCTATGTGTTATGATATTCCCTCCGTGGTTGGGTTTCGTTTTCGTTTTGCATTTTTGTTCATGTCATGCATTTCATATCATGTCATCATGTGCATCTCATTTGGATACGTGTTCGTCTCATGCGTCCGAGCATTTCCCCGTTGTCCGTTTTGTAATCCAACACTCCCACGTGCACCGGCGCACCCCTCTTGTTTCTTTTCGTGAGCGGGTGTTAAACGTTCTCGGAACGGACCGAGGTTTGTCAAGTGGCCTTGGTATACCACCGGTAGACCACCTGTCAAGTTTCATTCCATTTGGAGGTCGTTTGATGCTCCAACGGTTAACTGGGTAACCGTAAAGTCCTTTTGTGTGTTGCAGCAAAACCCCCCTCATAACAGTCCAATAACCCCTCTAAGTCCCTTCCATGCTCTCGATCGTTCGATCCGATCGTGTGGGCGAAAACCGTGCCTCATTTGGACTCTCCTAGCTCCCTATGCCTATATAAACACCCTCCCCGTCCAAAATTTCAGATGAAACCCTAGCAAAATCGCCCCCGCCGCCACCGGACACGTCCGCCGCCGCCGGACGTTTCCGCCGCCGCGGCCGCAGCCAATCCCACCGTGCCACGTGTCCCCGCCGCCGCTCCACCGCCGCCGGCCGGCGAGGCCCGCGCCTGGCCCCCGCGGGCCCGTACGCCGCCGTCCGCCCCGCGCCGCTCCCCGTCGCCGCGCCCGGGTCGCCCGAGCCCGCGCCTCCCGCGCCCCGCCGCGCTCTGACACCGGCGCCACCCGGGTCCGCCGTCTGCCGCCGCCCGCCGACCACCGGAGCCCGCAGCCGCCTCCTCGCCGTCCCTCCGGCGCCCGATGCCTCCGAGCTCCTCCGCCTTCGCCCGGCTCCTCTCCCTCGCCGTATCCCTCCTCTCCACGCCAGCCGCCGCCTCTGCTCCGGCAAGAAGCTCCGGCCGCCTCGATCCCGCCTCGGCCCGATCCAGATCTGATCCACGATTGACTTTCCTCCTCCCCCGAAATTCTCCAAGTCCTGAGATTTTTGCAATCTGTTGCCCACTTCATCGCATCATAACTCATTGCATACTGCTCCGTTCCGTGCATCTAATATATCGAAATGTTCGTCTCGAGATGATCTTCATTTTGTTCCATTGTGCCATGCTCGTTTGAGTCCATCTTGATGCCCAACTCTCTGGTTCAAGAATGCTATATGATGTTTACTGCTGTTACTTATCAGAACTTGCTGTTTTGTTCTTTTTGTTGCATTTAATGTGTGCATCTTATGAGTAGGAGTTCTACATGTGTTTTGATCTATGCCATGCTATATTTACAGAGGTGTGTGCCATGTATTTTTTGTGATCTATGTGGTGACTAGCACAAGCATGCAAACTAGGCTTCGTGATGTTTCTGTTTTCAGGGACTTGGAATTTTGCCAAGTCTGTGACTGCTGTTATTTTGTTGTCATGTATCCATGTGGCTACAGAGGGATCCATGCTCCTTTTGATGATGTTCAGTAAGGATGTTTTGTAGGTATAGTTGTGCTCTATCCATCCATGCCCCTGTTTGCAATTATGGTGTGCCCTAGTATGTCTTAATCTTGCTCTACTTTTGCTATAAAATGTTCCTGGCAGATTGTTTACATGTTATTCAATTTTGCCATGGTTGTTGTAGTTGATCCATACATGCTATGAACTTGCTCTTGCCATGGTTTGCTTCATAAACATGCCATCTTGCTGTAGGTATGTTTACATGGGTGCCATCATATCTTCTGATCCTTTTTGGCTCATGGTCAGTAAGGGACTTTTGTTCAATGCATTTAGTAGATTCATGCCATGCCTTGTTTTGCTATGTTAAGTTCCTGTAGCATGTTGATTGCTTGCTCTGAACATGGCTACCTGATGCTGTTTCAGCCGTGTCCAGTAATTTCACCAAGTCTGTGATCCTTTTATCTTTTGCACTTTTGCCATGCTTGTTTGGACCTGTTATATTGTGATCTAGCCGTAGCTCAGTGTTCATCTTTTGTCAAGCACCTCCTGGCGATTACTGCCATATGCCTTGTTGCTATGTTGGGGTGCTGTAGCGTAGTTACTTGTAGTATTCTTAGTGCTATCATGCTGTTAATCGCAGAATCGTGTCATTCTTGTTTTGCTTGCCATTTGCAAACCGTGCATCCGTTTCCGGTGATCTTTATATCGATTTCGACCGAAATCATCTCATCCTTCTAGTGGTATACTTGGTTTGCCAAGTTACTGCCTTGTTCATCCTTTTTCTTCCAGAGCACGCATATGCATCACATACCACATCTCGCATATCATGCATGTATTGCATCATGTTGCTTGTGCATTTCCCGTGATTGGTTGTGGTTCCATTGCTTGTGTTCTTGCTGTGCGTAGATCCGGGAGACGAGTTCGTGAACGAGGAACCTGTTGAGTACGCTTACGAGGATCAAGCTTTCGACAACTCTGAGAACCTTGCAGGCAAGATGACCATACCCTCGAAATCACTTCTATCTTTGCTTTGCTAGTTGTTCGTTCTATTGCTATGCTGCGCTACCTACCACTTGCTATATCATGCCTCCCATATTGCCATGCCAAGCCTCTAACCATCTTTCCTAGCAAACCATTGTTTGGCTAAGTTACCGCTTTTGATCAGCCCTTCTTATAGCGTTGCTAGTTGCAGGTGAAGTGAAGTTGGTTCCATGTAGGAACATGGATAATTTGGAATATCACAATATCTCTTATTTAATTAATGCATCTATATATTTTGGTAAAGGGTGGAAGGCTCAGCCTTATGCCTGGTGTTTTGTTCCACTCTTGCCGCCCTAGTTTCCGTCATACCGGTGCTATGTTCCTTGAGTTTGCGTTCCTTACGCGGTTGGGTGATTTAGGGGACCCCCTTGACAGTTCGCCTTGAATAAAACTCCTCCAGGAAGGCCCAACCTTGGTTTTTACCATTTGCCACCTAAGCATTTTTCCCTTGGGTTTTCACGAGCCCGAGGGTCATCTTTATTTTAAACCCCCGGACCAGTTCTCCTTCGAGTGCTGGCCCAAACTGGGCGATGTCCGGCGCCCCCTAGGCAACCAGGGTCTATGCCAACCCGACGTCTTGCCCATCAGGTGTGCCCTGAGAACGAGATATGTGCAGCTCCTATCGGGATTTGTCGGCACATTCGGGTGGCTTTGCTGGTCTTGTTTTACCATTGTCGAAATGTCTTGTAAACCGGGATTCCGAGACTGATCGGGTCTTCCCGGGAGAAGGTTTATCCTTCGTTGACCGTGAGAGCTTATAATGGGCTAAGTTGGGACACCCCTGCAGGGTATTATCTTTCGAAAGCCATGCCCGCGGTTATGAGGCAGATGGGAATTTGTTAATGTCCGGTTCTAGAGAACTTGTCACTTGACTTAATTAAAATACATCAACCGTGTGTGTAGCCGTGATGGTCTCTTCTCGGCGTAGTCCGGGAAGTGAACAAGGTTTGAGTTATGCATGAACGTAAGTAGTTTCAGGATCACTTGATCATTTCTAGCTTCGCGACCGTTGCGTTGCTTCTCTTCTCGCTCTCTTTGTGTATGTTAGCCACCATATATGCTTAGTGCTTGCTGCAGCTCCACCTCATTACACCATCCTTTCCTATAAGCTTAAATAGTCTTGATCTCGCGGGTGTGAGATTGCTGAGTCCTCGTGACTCACAGATACTTCCATAACAGTTGCAGGTGCCGACGATACCAGTGCAGATGACGCAACCGAGCTCAAGTGGGAGTTCGACGAGGGACGTGGTCGTTACTAGGTTTCGTTTCCTGATGATCAGTAGTGGAGCCCAGTTGGGACGATCGGGGATCTAGCATTTGGGGTTATCTTATTTTCATTTGGTTTTGGACGTAGTCGGTCTATGTGTGGATTCTAGATGATGTATGAATTATATTTATGTATTGTGTGAAGTGGCGATTGTAAGCCAACTCTCGTTATCCCATCCTTGTTCATTACATGGGATTGTGTGAAGATGACCCTTCTTGCGACAAAACCACAATGCGGTTATGCCTCTAAGTCGTGCCTCGACACGTGGGAGATATAGCCGCATCGTGGGCGTTACAAGTTGGTAATCAGAGCCATCCCCGACTTAGGAGCCCCCTGCTTGATCGAATCGCTGGCGTTGTTGAGTCTAGAACAAAAATGTTTTGAGTCTTTGGATTATATATATCGGAGAGTAGGATTCTTTTTACTCCTCAGTCCCTTCGTCGCTCTGGTGAGGCCTCCTGACGTGGAATTTTTGACTCTTCTCTCCTCAAATTTCACTAAAAAAAATTTAGGATCACGCGGGTATCTTGGAATCATTCCGATGGTTTTGTGACGAGAACATTGTTCTTGGTGCCTCCTGACATTTAGGGATTGTGGCAGTGTCCCGGGGAGTTGAGCTCCGAGGTGTTATCGTCACAATTTTATCGTTGCAGTTCTGGAATACCTGAGTTTCGCCGACATCGAAAATCTCTTTTATGCAGTTGTTGGTGAGATCACCTCGACGCCACCCAGTACTGGGGCGGGAGTTCGGGAGTATTGCCATAACTCGTATAACGGATGCTTTTCGAAGGTTGAGGTACACGATTTCCGAAGGTTTCTTGGTTATGTGTTAACGGATGGATACAGCTGGATCTAGGGATTGCTAGTTTGGGTGATATATTTTGTGTCCCCTGTATCCCCAACACCAGATTGCATAACCAGAAAGTTTCGGGAGTTTATAGGTGGGATTCAAGTAGCTCTTAGCATTTCTTCCGCAGATATTTGGTTTGTGATTGGGTAATCCTTACCACTTATTTGTTCCATTTGCACCTTGCTATTTTATTCATCAATCCTTTATCAAGTGGCTTCTCACCTTAACGGAAGTGTGATGATTTACTATGGAATTCATTCGTTCATCCTCGTTCGAATGTTTTTTGTGAAGACTATATGTTGCAATTTCTATCCGTTGATTCAACTTGTCTATTTGTCTATCAAGATGCTAACGGATGTCACCCTCTTCAGGATGGCTCCGCCAACGCGTCAGAATCCGGAACGCAATGAGGGGAGTCAGGCGAACCCTCCGCCACCACCTCCGCCTCCGGAGGCATGGCAAGCTATCATGGCAGCCACCAACGCCAATGCTCAGATGATTTTGCAACTCTTGCAAGAACGCACCCAAGGGCAAGGCAATCAAGGAAATCAAGGCCAAGGCAACAATCAGCCTCACTTCACTACCCTCAACCGAAGTCTTTCAGCTGAATCAGCCGAAGTCTTTCAGCTGCTGTGCCGAGGCCACAGATGCCGATGATTGGCTCTTGGACATGAACAAGCATTTTGAATGTAGCAATGTCAGGCCTGAGGACTTTGTCAAGTTCGCTTCTTTTCAACTCAAGGATCAAGCTGCCGAGTGGTATCAATAATACAAAGATTCCAGAGGAGGTCGTGTGATTACCTGGGATGATTTCCGCCGAGACTTCAAAGCTCACCACATTCCACAAAGTGTTGTTGAGAGCAAGCGTGAGGAGTTCCGCAATCTCAAGCAAGGCAGCATGTCCGTGTATCAATACAATACTCAGTTTCAGAAACTCGCTCGCTTCGCTAAGCAAGACGTTCCTGATGAAAAGAGCATGATCTATCAATTCAGAGGTGGCCTTAGAGAAGATCTGCAATTACCTCTCGTGCTTTTTGAGCCGACCAAGTATGATGATTTCTACAATATGGCACTGAAGCAAGAGGCTGCTCAGCTCAAGTGTGAGGCTTCTAAGAAGAGAGTCGGGGACGCAGTTCAGTCTTCTTCTTCCTCACTAGTGGCTGCTATGCAACAGAAGTTCTGGTTGCCTCCTCCTCCTCCTCCGTTTTGTCAGCCTTTCCAGCAGAAGAGCAAAGGTGGCCATGGATCTTCCCACTCATCCAACCCTGGCTATCAGAACAAGTCTCAGAATCAAGCTTCAAAGTCGAATGCTCCTTATCATCGTCCACTCTTAGAGGTGACTTGCAACAAGTGTCAGCAGAAAGGTCACTATGCTAACAAGTGCTTCAACCAAAGGCGCCTTCCGCCTCCTCCTCCTGTGAGATCTTCCAGCAATGCAGTGGTCAAGCATAATCCCAAGTCTGCAAAGGTGAACATGATGAATGCAGCTCAAGCGGAGGAATCTACTGATGTGATAATGGGTAATCTCTCAGTTAATGATATTCCTACAAAAGTTCTTCTTGATACTGGTGCATCGATTTCTTTCATATCAAGACCTTTTGCATCCATGAACAATTTGCATACTATCGATCTGTCTAAGCCGATAGCGGTTTCCTCTCCGGGCTTATTCATGAATACCAAAATGATGGCTCTGGATGTTTCTATCAAGATGGGAAACTATAAATTTTTATCTTCTCCAATGGTTCTTGGTGACTCGGATATTGATCTAATTCTTGGGATGGACTGGCTTTCTAAGCACAAGGCTCAACTTGATTGTGCTGCCAGGGAAATTCAATTGACACACTCTTCTGAGGATGTGATTATCTATGCCGCTCGTGATGAAACCATTCGGTTGTTTTCTCTCAATGAGAAGGGCGAGTTGAATGCCATCTCTCAGATTCCAGTCGTTTGTGACTACCAAGATGTCTTTCCAGAAGAGCTTCCGGGTATGCCTCCTCACCGGCCAGTTGAGTTCGTTATCGATCTAGAGCCTGGCACGGAACCTGTTTGCAAGCGTCCATACAAGCTTGGACCCAAGGAGCTGAAGGAATTGAAGAAACAGCTCGATGAACAAGAGCCTCTGGGTTTGATCAGACCGAGTTCATCTCCATGGGGTTGTGGTGTTCTTTTTGTCCAGAAGAAGGATGGCACAGACCGACTTTCTGTCGATTACCGTCCATTGAACAAGAAGACAATCAAGAACAAGTATCCACTTCCCAACATCAATGAGCTATTCGAGCAACTTAAGGGTGCTAAAGTATTCTCCAAGCTTGACCTTCATATGGGTTATCATCAGATTCGCATTCGTGAAGAAGATATTCCCAAGACAGCATTCAGAACAAGCTTTGGTTCTTATGAATATACTGTCATGTCTTTCGGCCTTGTCAATGCTCCTCCAACATTCTCTTGGATGATGAATTTCATCTTCAACCCCTATACCAATGAATTCGTCTTGGTGTATCTCGATGATATCTTGGTCTTCTCCAATAATAAGAAGGATCATGCCAAACATTTGCAATTGGTGCTCGACAAGCTCTGAGAGTATCAATTCTATGTGAAGTTCTCCAAATGTGAGTTTTGGCTTGATGAAGTTCTTTACCTTGGTCATATCATCTCTGCCAAGGGCATCGCTGTTAACCCCGAGAAGGTGTCTGCAATTGTGAATTGGGAACCTCCTCAGAATGTCAAGCAGCTCCGCAATTTTCTTGGTCTTGCAAGCTATTGCCGAAGATTCGTTGAGAATTTCTCTAAGATTGCAAAGCCTCTTTCCAACCTCTTCCAGAAGCATGTGAAGTATGTCTGGTCTCCTGAGTGTGACGTTGCTTTCAACACTCTCAAAGAGAAACTCGTCACAGCTCCTGTCTTAACTCCTCCTGACGAATCCAAGCCATTCGAAGTTTTCTGTGATGCTTCTCTTCAATGTCTCGGCCCTGTGTTAATGCAAGAGAAGAAAGTTGTGGCCTATACCACTCGTCAGTTGAAGCCCAACGAAAAGAACTACCCTACTCACGATCTTGAGTTGGCGGCAGTTGTCCATGCATTAATAACATGGAGACATCTCTTGTTGGGAAGAAAAGTGGACATATTCACCGATCACAAGAGTCTCAAGTACATCTTCACTCAGCCAAACCTCAACCTCAGGCAGACTCGATGGGTCGAAATGATTCAAGAGTACAATCCGAGTATTGAATATACTCCAGGCAAGGCCAATGTCATTGCAGATGCTTTGAGCAGGAAGGCTTATTGCAACAGCTTAAATCTCAAGCCATTCCAACTGGACCTTTGTGAAGCTTTCCGCAAGCTGAATCTTCAAGTTGTTCCTCAAGGCTTTCTTGCCAACCTCATAGTCTCTCCTACTTTGGAAGATCAAATTCGTGAGGCACAACTCCTGGATACCATGTTGAAGAAGGTGAAACGTGGTATTGACAAGGGTCTTTCCAAATACAAGTGCTATCGCATTGATGACAGAGACACTTTATTCTTTGAGGACCGGATTGTGGTTCCTAAAGGTGATCTAAGGAAAGTCATTATGAATGAGGCGCACAATTCTCTTCTTTCCATTCATCCTGGAAGTACGAAGATGTACCATGACCTCAAGCAGTCGTATTGGTGGACTCGAATGAAGCGAGAAATCGCTCAATTCGTGAATGAATGTGATGTCTGTCGAAGGGTGAAAGCAGAACACCAATGACCAGCTGGTCTCCTTCAACCTCTTGCTATCCCAGAATGGAAGTTTGATCATATCGAAATGGACTTCGTGACTGGATTTCCAAAGTCCAAGCGTGGGAATGATGTTATCTTCGTTGTCATCGACAAGCTTACTAAAGTGGCTCATTTTCTTCCAATCAAAGAATCTATCACAGCAGCTCAGTTCGTAGAGCTATACACCTCCAGGATTGTCTCCTTGCACGGCATTCCACAATTGATTTCTTCAGATCGTGGAAGCATCTTCACTTCTAAGTTCTGGGACTCCTTCCAGAAGGCCATGGGCACCAACATTCGCTTCATCACAGCTTTCCATCCTCAAACTAGTGGCCAAGTCGAGCGAGTCAATCAAATTCTTGAAGATATGCTCAGGGCTTGTGTCATTTCCTTTGGCATGAAATGGGAAGATTGTCTTCCATATGCCGAATTCTCCTACAACAACAGCTTCCAAGCGAGTTCGGGCAAGGCCCCATTCGAGTTTCTCTATGGCAGAAAGTGTCGTACTCCTCTAAATTGGTCAGAGACTGGTGAACGCCAACTTCTTGGCAACGACTTAATCATAGAGGCTGAAGAAATGTGCAAAGTCATCCGTGAAAATCTCAAAGCTGCGCACTCGCGCCAGAAGAGTTACTATGATAGCAAGCACCGTGATGTGGCTTTCGAGATCGGAGACCATGTGTACCTCCGCGTCTCTCCAATGAAAGGCACTCGTCACTTCGGTATCAAAGGGAAGCTTGCCCCTAGATACGTGGGCCCTTTCAAGATCATTGGCAAAAGAGGCGACCTCGCCTATCAACTGGAGCTTCCCTCCAACTTCGCAAACGTGCACGATGTGTTCCACGTGTCACAGCTTCGCAAGTGCTTCAAGACTCCTGAGCGCACCATCAACTTTGAAGAGATTGACCTCCAAGAAGTTCTGTCTTATCATGAGCACCCCGTTGCTATTCTTGAAGAAACTGAGCGCAAGACTCGCAACAAGTCAATCAAATTCCTGAAAGTGAAGTGGTCGCACCATTCCGACCGAGAAGCCACCTGGGAACGCGAGGACCACCTCCGTTCCGAATATCCGGAGTTCTTTCAGTCCTAGATCTCGGGACGAGATCCTCTCGTAGTGGTGGAGTGTTGTAACACCCCGGATGTAACTTTCCCTATTTGTAACTCCAACTCTTGCCATTTTCGGCTATATGTTATGATATTCCCTCCGTGGTTGGGTTTCATTTTCGTTTTGCATTTTTGTTCATGTCATGCATTTCATATCATGTCATCATGTGCATCTCATTTGCATACGTTTTCGTCTCATGCGTCCGAGCATTTTCCCCGTTGTCCGTTTTGCAATCCGGCACTCCCACGTGCACCGGCGCACCCCTCTTGTTTCTTTTCGTGAGCGGGTGTTAAACGTTCTCGGAATGGACCGAGGTTTGTCACGTGGCCTTGGTATACCACCGGTAGACCACCTGTCAAGTTTCGTTCCATTTGGAGGTCGTTTGATGCTCCAACGGTTAACCGGGTAACCGCAAAGTCCTTTTGTGTGTTGCAGCAAAACCCCCCTCCAAACAGTCCAATAACCCCTCTAAGTCCCTTCCATGCTCTCGGTCGTTCGATCACGATCGTGTGGGCGAAAACCATGCCTCATTTGGACTCTCCTAGCTCCCTATGCCTATATAAACACCCTCCCCGTCCAAAATTCCGGATGAAACCCTAGCAAAATCGCCCCCGCCGCCACCGGACACGTCCGCCGCCGCCGGACGTTTCTGCCGCCGCGGCCGGAGCCAATCCCACCGTGCCACGTGTCCCCGCCGCCGCTCCACCGTCGCCGGCCCGCGAGGCCCGCGCATGGCCCCCGCGGCCCGTACGCCGCCGTCCGCCCCGCGCGGCTCCCCGTCGTCGCGCCCGGGTAGACCGAGCCCACGCCTCCCACGCCCCGCCGCGCTCCGACGCCGGCGCCGCCCGGGTCCGCCGTGCGCCGCCGCCCGCCGACCACCGGAGCCCACCGCCGCCTCCTCGCCGTCCCTCCGGGGCCCGACGCCTCCGAGCTCCTCCGCCTTCGCCCGGCTCCTCTCCCTCGCCGTCTCCCTCCTCTCCACGCCGGCCGCCGCCTCTGCTCCGGCGAGAAGCTCCGGCCGCCTCGATCCCGCCTTGGCCCGATCCAGATCTGATCCACGGTTGACTTTCCTCCTCCCCCGAAATTCTCGAAGTCCTGAGATTTTTGCAATCTGTTGCCCACTTCATCGCATCATAACTCATTGCATACTGCTCCGTTTCGTGCGTGTAATATATCGAAATGTTCGTCTCGAGATGATCTTAATTTTATTCCATTGTGCCATGCTCGTTTGAGTCTATCTTGATGCCCAACTCTCTGGTTCAAGAATGCTATATGATGTTTACTGCTGTTACTTATCAGAACTTGCTGTTTTGTTATTTTTGTTGCATTTAATGTGTGCATCTTATGAGTAGGAGTTCTACATGTGTTTTGATATATGCCATGATATATTAATAGAGGTGTATGCCATGTATTTTTTGTGATCTATGTGGTGACTAGCACAAGCATGCAAACTAGGCTTCGTGATGTTTCTGTTTTCAGGGAGTTGAAATTTTGCCAAGTCTGTGACTGTTGTTATTTTGTTGCCATGTATCCATGTGGCTACAGAGAGATCCATGCTTCTTTTGATGATGTTCAGTAAGGATGTTTTGTAGATATAGTTGTGCTCTATCCATCCATGTCCCTGTTTGCAATTATGGTGTGCCCTAGCATGTCTTAATCTTGCTCTACGTTTACTATAAAATGTTCCTGGCAGATTGTTTACATGTTATTCAATTTTGCCATGGTTGTTGTAGTTGATCCATACATGCTATGAACTTGCTCTTGCCATGGTTTGCTTCATAAACATGCCATCTTGCTGTAGGTATGCTTGTTTTGTCATGCATTGCTTTGTGGTGAGTGGATCAAGCTCACCAAGATGCCTTCGTAATGCTGTTACTGCCATGCTCTGTTTTCTGCCAAGTCTGAAACCTGTTAACGGAACTTGCTATGTTTACATGGGTGCCATCATATCTTCTGTTCCTTTTTGGCTCATGGTCAGTAAGGGACTTTTGTCCAATGCATTTAGTAGATTCATGCCATGCCTTGTTTTGCTATGTTAAGTTCCTGTAGCATGTTGATTGCTTGCTCTGAACATGGCTACCTGATGCTGTTTCAGCCATGTCCAGTAATTTCACCAAGTCTGTGATCCTGTTATCTTTTGCACTTTTGCCATGCTTGTTTGAACCTGTTATGTTGTGATATAGCCGTAGCTCAGTGTTCATCTTTTGTCAAGCATCTCCTCTAGATTACTGCCATATGCCTTGTTGCTACGTTGGGGTGCTGTAGCGTAGTTACTTGTTGTATTCTTTGTGCTATCATGCTGTTAATCGCAGAATCGTGTCATTCTTGTTTTGCTTGCCATTTGCAAAGCGTGCATCCGTTTCCGGTGATCTTTATATCGATTTCGACCGAAATCATCTCATCCTTCTAGTGGCATACTTGGTTTGCCAAGTTACTGCCTTGTTCATCCTTTTTCTTCCAGATCACGCATATGCATCGCATACCACATCTCGCATATCATGCATGTATTGCATCATGTTGCTTGTGCATTTCCCGTGATTGATTGTGGTTCCATTGCTTGTGTTCTTGCTGTGGGTAGAGCCGAGAGACGATTCGTGAACGAGGAACCTGTTGAGTACGCTTACGAGGATCAAGCTTTCGACAACTCTGAGAACCTTGCAGGCAAGATGACCATACCCTCGAAATCACTTCTATCTTTGCTTTGCTAGTTGTTCATTCTATTGCTATGCTGCGCAACCTACCACTTGCTATATCATGCCTCCCATATTGCCATGCCAAGCCTCTAACCATCTTTCCTAGCAAACCGTTGTTTGGCTAAGTTACCGCTTTTGATCAGCCCTTCTTATAGCGTTGCTAGTTGCAGGTGAAGTGAAGTTGGTTCCATGTAGGAACATGGATATTTTGGAATATCACAATATCTCTTATTTAATTAATGCATCTATATATTTTGGTAAAGGGTGGAAGGATCAGCCTTATGCCTGGTGTTTTGTTCCACTCTTGCCGCCCTAGTTTCCGTCATACCGGTGCTATGTTCCTTGAGTTTGCGTTCCTTACGCGGTTGGGTGATTTAGGGGACCCCCTTGACAGTTCGCCTTGAATAAAACTCCTCCAGCAAGGCCCAACCTTGGTTTTTACCATTTGCCACCTAAGCCTTTTTCCCTTGGGTTTTCGCGAGCCCGAGGGTCATCTTTATTTTAAACCCCCGGACCAGTGCTCCTTCGAGTGCTGGCCCAAACTGGGCGATGTCCGGCGCCCCCTGGGCAACCAGGGTCTATGCCAACCCGACGTCTTGCCCATCAGGTGTGCCCTGAGAACGAGATATGTGCAGCTCCTATCGGGATTTGTCGGCACATTCGGGTGGCTTTGCTGGTCTTGTTTTACCATTGTCGAAATGTCTTGTAAACCGGGATTCCGAGACTGATCGGGTCTTCCCGGGAGAAGGTTTATCCTTCGTTGACCGTGAGAGCTTATAATGGGCTAAGTTGGGACACCCCTGTAGGGTATTATCTTTCGAAAGCCGTGCCCGCGGTTATGAGGCAGATGGGAATTTGTTAATGTCCGGTTCTAGAGAACTTGTCACTTGACTTAATTAAAATACATCAACCGTGTGTGTAGCCGTGATGGTCTCTTCTCGGCGGAGTCCGGGAAGTGAACACGGTTTGAGTTATGCATGAACGTAAGTAGTTTCAGGATCACTTCTTGATCATTTCTAGCTTCGCGACCGTTGCGTTGCTTCTCTTCTCGCTCTCTTTGCGTATGTTAGCCACCATATATGCTTAGTGCTTGCTGCAGCTCCACCTCATTACACCATCCTTTCCTATAAGCTTAAATAGTCTTGATCTCGCGGGTGTGAGATTGCTGAGTCCTCGTGACTCACAGATTCTACCAAAACAGTTGCAGGTGCCGACGATACCAGTGCAGATGACGCAACCGAGCTCAAGTGGGAGTTCGACGAGGAATGTGGTCGTTACTATGTTTCGTTTCCTGATGATCAGTAGTGGAGCCCAGTTGGGACGATCGGGGATCTAGCATTTGGGGTTATCTTATTTTCATTTGGTTTTGGCCGTAGTCGGTCTATGTGTTGATTCTAGAAGATGTATGAATTATATTTATGTATTGTGTGAAGTGGCGATTGTAAGCCAACTCTCGTTATCCCATTCTTGTTCATTACATGGGATTGTGTGAAGATGACCCTTCTTGCGACAAAACCACAATGCGGTTATGCCTCTAAGTCGTGCCTCGACACGTGGGAGATATAGCCGCATCATGGGCGTTACAAAAGGGCCTCCCTATGCACGCATTAATTTCCTGGGCATGCTTATTTCTGCTCAATGTTGCATGCACTTTGAGCATGTTGGCAACTCCATAGCTAGCTTGATTGCTCATCTTGCAATTTACGCTGACGCATTGCAGCAAACAGAGGAGGCAGTAGAGATCACTCAACATGAGACCATTTTGTGCAGTTCCACTGAAATCATCTTCATTGTCCTGAATGTGAAAAGATAGGAAAGCGTTGTACTTATACGGTGTCGCAAAACAGTAGCAGATATCAATAGCTCGGCATGACAAAACAAGATCATCTGGATGAAGCGGATGCTGACCTGTGCGAGGAATATTATGCATAATTTTATAGGTGCTTAGTTGATTTCCACCTTGGGATCTCCTATGATGGCACAGAGGAAATTCTATGCAATCGATGAGCGCAATTCCTTCCATGTGGCTCTAGAAAATTTGCCCGACTAACCCCAATATCTTTTTTGTGCAGTTCCACTAAAATGATGCACCGCTGTCTGCACGACCCATACTCGCTGGCCAGGCCATCAGTGACTCGGTCTATTTTATCTTGCATTGACGGAGCGGCTGCAGTGCTTGTTTTCTCCTCCACACATGGCATGCTCATTCCACACTGCAAACAGCAAGTCAATGTACAAATAAGCTTATTTCATCTTGCGTTGGTCATTCTACCTAGTTAAGAATGTAGGAATACCTAGAGCACCGGGAGGTTAGCTGACAGCAGGTTCCACTAAAATTGAGGTTTGTGCTTCCGTTTGCACAAATAGACACCATATGGAGATAGACAACCATGTTTGCACAAATATGTAACATGGTTATTTAAGCAGTGTCATTTTTTTGCAGCGGCATATGATTAACAGCAGCATCTCATATGTTATCAATGGCATTACCATGATAGTATGAAAAAGTGCCATTAACTAAGAAGTGCCATCACATTAAATCAACACTGCTACTAGATTAATGGGGGCTTACATTAACATGCATAACAATTGCATTATGACTATGTGATGACAGATTGGGAATAGCACTTGATCGGTACGTACGTACACGGTTAACGGGAACGATCGTTCTAACAAAGGGTGATACGGAAAGGAGAAACACATAGTCATGTCAACCATTATGCAATCAAATTTTGTGCAGTTCAACATAGATGCAGCTATGTTACCGGTGTCAGAGTTTAGTGTAACGGCCCAAACACTCTCTACGAAAATAAAGCAAGATAGAAGCATTTCATAAAATGGTGGTGGCATTGATTCATTTTATCAATGGCAATATATTGACAGCAACATTACTAAACAGCGACATCACATTAACAGTGGCATTGTTTCATTTTACGTATGATGTTAGATTAATAGCAGCAGTAAGGGCATAGGGACAAGGGAGGCACAAGCACGTTTTACATCCATCGAGGCATAAAGTGGTGAGGCAGAGGTGTTGCCGAGTGCGGCAAACATGCAAAGCATGTCTGGATTTGTGCATTTTTTGTTCTCGTCAGTGACCTTTCCTATGTTACCACAAGAAATTTAGACGTGCTCATTCTCGGTTGCATTGTCGACCCAAACACCCCCCACTTTATGTCCTTTTTGGACCAAGAGACTGGCCAGGCCAGCATCTTTATTTCCCTTTCCAACCAAGAGATCGGTTCGTTAGCCAGTATTTGCAGTACCTTTTTTCCTCTAATAGTAAAAAAATTAGGTGGTGTTCGAGTGTTTGATAAGCAGACGGAGCTAGCTACATGGAGAGCTTTGTAATACTAGAAGAATATCCACATGTAGGATGCAGTGACGTGGGGAGCAATCCTAACTTGATGAAAAAAAAGGGATGCAGCGATGTGGGGAGCTGGGCCATTAGAACAAGGTTGGTTCTAGAAAAAGTTATACCTCCGGTCGGCGGGATGTGGCGAGGCAGGCGGCAGGATCCGCCAACTTGACGGCGGGGAGCAAGGGTGAGGAGGACCTCCCATGTCGGCGCCAGGTCAGAGAAGGTGGCGTGCGTCGGCTTCCTCCCTCGCCACCCGCGACCACCAGCGGAAGGTATCCAGACGGATCCGTGTCAACCGGAGAGAAGAGAGAGACAAAAAGAGTGGATGCCACGGTCTTGTTTAGATCTGGAGAGGGTGAGAGAGTGAGAAGAAGAGCAAATCCCTAGCAAGCAAGTCCCGAAGTGGACTAGTGGAGTAGTAATTGTTTTTCCCTCAGTAGCGATCATTTTAAATTGAATACGCGCGCAGCCAAATTTATTTCATTTAACGTACCAGTAAAAAGAAACTCGATCAATAACTGCGCTACTACGTTCAGGTCGTACATGGTATGGCTGACATTTGGTCCCAGACCCCACATTAAGTGGACGACTAGATGTCTCAAATTGTCATGTTTCCTGCCTTTTCATGTGCAAATGCGCTCCACCGTGAATGTACCCGGGTGTGTGCTTGAGGGGAGAGTGAAGTCCCATTTACTCCCTCCGTCCCAAAATAAGTGTCTCAAGCTTAGTACAACTTTGTATTAGAGTTAATATAAATTTGAGACACTTATTTTGGGACAGAGGGAGTATAAACCTTGAGGTTGTAGAGCTAGTCGGAAACAAACCCTCACCTTTAAATCCTTGAAGTTTGTACCCTGTCCTCTGTAATCCCGGTCATTTTTAACCTTAAGGGCATGCGCGGTTCAAGGTGTTTTAACGGGGATTAACAGGGATTGTGGGGGATTAAATCATGTACAAGCCAAATTCCCCTCCATTTCTCTCCAAACCCCTTGGGAGGAGGTTGATTAACAGGGATTGTGGGGGATTAAATCATGAACAAGGCTTAAGACTAACCACAGTGGGAGTAACTTAATTCCATACGGTATCATAATATGATACTCAACCCTCTCTTTCTTCATTTAATTCTACGCCACCTCATCAAATTTGCCTAGTTGGCATGCATGATAGTACTTATGATACTCCCATTACAACCAGTCTGGTAGAATTAATATACCTAATCTAAATGGTCGCCGCCCGATCTCTTTGTCCTCCTCCAGCATCCGGCTGAAGAAGAATCATGCAAGACACCGCCTGTTTTCGCCAGTGCCTCGGCGGTGGCCTTCATGGGATACAATCGACGGCGGCCTCCTGTGTCCTACTTCTCCTCGATGATGGCGGCGGGTAGGGACGTGCTAGTCGTCACCTCATCGACATCTGCGTAGCCACGTAGCCGCGTCACCTCATTGACATCCGCGGTGGCTTCTTTCTCTGCCTGCAAGGCGCGGCTACGCACGCATCAACGGTGGATGGCGCAGTCTGTAACAACCCCAAAATTGGGTTATCAATTTTTGAGCTATTATTCCTTCCTGACTATCATTTTCAAATCTTTATCCTGAGTTTGCTGGTTGACTCTGAGAATTCTTGCCATTTCCAACCTTTCAAAATCTTACTCATGTCTTTGTCAGTGGGCAAGACCTCATTTGCATCATCTCAAACCCTAATTCCAAATTTTTGGAATTTGAATGTGGCCTTTGTGATTACAAAGAAGCCATCATTCCTTAATCTGTTGATCATCCCATCTGTTCCCAGAGACTCTCCTACCCTCCTAACCCTTGGGTATGCAAATATATTGCCAAGTCCCATCAATATTTTTGAATTGTGATTTATTCATTTTCTTGTCTTTCTGAGGAATAAAATCCAAAGGCATAGCTAGTCATCTCCTAAATTCATGAAAATTTGTGGAGATGATATTTGTGCCTCTTAGCTCTGGCAAAAGTATTGGCCACATTTAAATAAGGGAAATTGTCTTTTCCTATTTTAACCCAATATTGCATTTCTGCCATTTTCCATAGGAGCTACCATTTGTATAGCAAGGAAAATTTCCAAATAATTTGTGGAGCTTGTACTTGCTATATCTTCATCATTTCCATCCAAACCCATGCTTCCAAGATCATAATTTGAGCACATGATCCAATACAAGTTTCTGCCCTGTCTGAAATTTTTGCAAAGGAAGTGCTTGAACCCTTGATCCATTTGAGGTTAAATTGTGCAGGGTGATTAACATTGATAAATCTCCTCTGAATACAAAAAATCAGCTCAATCCATCTATCCAATCTTCATGGGCAATTTTCTCAAGTTTCTGTTCAGATTGCTTGTCTGTGAAGGAAGTACCCTCATAGATGATCAAAATGAGCTGAAACTTTTCCATCAGTCCCTAATGACCATATTATCACCCTCCTCCAAGATACATCTCATTCCATTGATCTATGTGAGCATAGGAGCAATTCTTTGTTTCTGTCCAAATTTTCAGTTTGTGAAGCAAGTATATTTTATCTTGCTCCATTATGGCTGAAAATATTCGCAGGCCTTCTCCTATCCATATGATCCACCTCCACTAGACTTTGGCTCATTTCAGATAGCCATTTGCCCTGAGGATTTTTCTCAAGTTTCTGGACAGAGGAGATGCTTGTGAAACAAGTACCATTTTGGAAACTCCCTTCGGTATGAAATTTTTACAGCATCATTGTATGCCTAAATCATCAAGCTTTGCCAAGTTTTAGCTCAATCCATCACTCCTAGTGAGTGTTACTTCCTGATTTAGCTTCTGTGCCAGATTTGGTAGCTGCATTGCAACTATGTTAAATCTTTGTCCTAATGATCTCATAACTCCCAGGACCGTAGTCCTTGCTACCCTAGGCCTCCCGGACATCTATTTTACACTTTAACATCTCTGGTTTAATCTCTAGAGTGTGGCCAAGTTTACAACAGCAAACTTGTGAAGCTTGGTTCTCTCTCATCCATGTGCCTCTGCTTGTCTCATTGTCATGGTTTTAATGCGCCTTGGAAGGACTCCACTGCTGACAAGGTTTGGCATGAAGTAGATGGCCAGAGCGTGTGTTGTCGGTGGTGACCACGGGCAATGTCGGCCAAAACGGTGGTTTGCGCACGGTTGGCCTCGGCAAAGCAGGTCCGGCTGGATTTGGTTCGTCCCCGCATGTCAAACAGCTCAGCATCGTCGTTGCTGTTCCCCTGGACCCCTCTCCCCCTCCGTCTTCTTCTCCAGGGCGTCGTTCCAATGGCCACACAGTGCGCGCCCGTGAGCTCGTTGCCTTCCTCGCCCGTGTCCTCTTCCTCCTCTCGTCCGCGAGCGTTGCCCGACTCCATGGGCTCCTGCGTCGTCTGGTTCCCCCTTGTTGCCTTCTCGCCCCTCCCCGTGACCCTTGTCCGCGCATGCTTGTCGCCGAAGTGCGGACATGTAGCCACGCGCGTGCCACCTCGCCCACCTTCTCGAGCTCTCTCCGCAGGTATAAGTAGCCCCGAGCTCCCTCACAGTCCTATAAACCCCCTCCGAACCACTAGCTCGAGCTCGAGGAGCTCTCCATCCCCTCCCCATCGCCATGGCCGCCGCCTCGGTTCTTCCTCGATTCTGGTGATGCCGTGCCCCCCTCGCCGTTTCTCCACCACCACTGCATCACCTGAGGTCCGGTGAGCCTCTCCGTGGCCTCAGTCCCTCCATTCCATCACCGTAGCTCCACTCTCTCCGGCGGCCGAAGCCCCTCCGCGCCGCAAGCTCGACAGCGGCTGCTACAGAGCTCCTCGACGTCTGTGACCACCACCCATAGATGTGTCTCTCTCCCCTGAGCATTTCGGTAGGTCGCACAACCCGAGTGGTGGCCGGACGCGCCGGCGAGCACCGTCGAGGCTATCAGTGGACCCTGGACCCACATGTCAGCAGGTGAAACCACTGTTCATTGGGGTGCATCTAGCAGTTTTTCGGGAGTTTGATCTCGAATACCTGTAGCCGTGGAAATAACCAGGTTTGCCATATCCCTCCCCGGGAGTGCCAATTATCGGTGCCCCCAACTCGCTGAAATCTGAACAAAGGGTTAAAATTAACCCCGAGGTTTTTCCTCGGAGTGGTTATCCTTTCATTTGTGCTGTAACCCTAGGAATCTCGAGGACGAGATTATTTTTAAGGGGGGAAGAGTTGTAACAACCCCAAAATTGGGTTATCAATTTTTGAGTTTTTATTCCTTCTGGGCAATCATTTTTCAAATCTTTCTCCTGAGTTTGCTGGTTGACTCTGAGAACTCTTGCCATTTCCAACCTTTCAAAATCTTGCTCATGTCTTTGTCAGTGGGCAAGACCTCATTTGCATCATCTCAAACCCTCTCAAACCCTAATTCCAAATTTTTGGAATTTCAATGTGGCCTTTGTGATTATAAAGGATCCATCATTTTCCTTGATCTGTTGATCATCCCATCTGTTCCCCGAGACTCTCCTATCCTCCTAACCCTTGGGTGTGCAAAAATATTGCCAAGTCCCATGCAATATTTTTGAATTGTGATTTATTCCTTTTCTTGTCTTTCTAAGGAATATAATCCAAAGGCATAGCTAGTCATCTCCTAAATTCATGAAAATTTGTGGAGATGATATATGTGCCTAATCTTAGCTCTGGAAAAAGTATTGGCCACATTTAAATAAGGGAAATTGTCTTTTCCTATTTTAACCCAATATTGCATTTCTGCCAAAGGAGCTACCATTTGTATAGCAAGGAAAATTTCCAAATAATTTGTGGAGCTTGTACTTGCTATATCTTCATCATTTCCATCCAAACCCATGCTTCCAAGATCATAATTTGAGCACATGATCCAATACAAGTTTCTGCCCTGTCTGAAATTTTTGCAAAGGAAGTGCTTGAACCCTTGATCCATTTGAGGTTAAATTGTGCAGGGTGATTAACATTGATAAATTTCCTCTGAATACAAAAAATCAGCTCAATCCATCTATCCAATCTTCATGGGCAATTTTCTCAAGTTTCTGTTCAGATTGCTTGTCTGTGAAGGAAGTACCCTCATAGATGATCAAAATGAGCTGAAACATTTCCATCAGTCTCTAATGACCATATTATCACCCTCCTCCAAGATTCATCTCATTACATTGATCTGTGTGAGCACAGGAGCAATTCATTGTTTCTGTCTAAATTTTCAGTTTGTCAAGCAAGTATATTTTATCTTGCTCCATTACGGCTGAAAATATTCCAAGGCCTTCTCCTATCCATATGATCCACCTCCACAAGACTTTGGCTCATTTCAGTTAGCCATTTGCCCTGAGGATTTTTCTCAAGTTTCTAGACAGAGGAGATGCTTGTGAAACAAGTACCATTTTGGAAACTCCATTTGGTATGAAATTTCTACAGCATCATTGTATGCCCAAATTATCAAGCTTTGCCAAGTTTTAGCTCAATCCATCACTCCTAGTGAGTGTTACTTCCTGATTTAGCTTCTGGGCCAGATTTGGTAGTTGCACTGCGACTATGTTAAATCTTTTTCCTAATGATCTCATAACTCCCAGGACCATAGTCCTTGCTACCCTAAGCCTCCCAGACATCTATTTTACCATTTAACATCTCTGGTTTAATCTCTAGAGTGTGGCCAAGTTTACAACAGCAAACTTGTGAAGCTTGGTTCTCTCTGATCTCTGTGCCTCTGCTTGTCTCATTGTGATGGTTTTAATGCGCCTTGGAAGGACTCCACTGCTGACAAGGTTTGGCATGAAGTAGATGGCCAGAGTGCGTGTTTTCAGTGGTGACCACGGGCAGTGTCGGCCAAAACGGTGGTCTGCGCAATGTTGGCCCCGGCAAAGTAGCTCCGGCTGTATTTTGTTCGTCCCCGCATGTCAAACAGCTCAGCATCATCGTAGCCGTTCGCTGGACCCCTTGTGACGCCCCCGATTCAACTGTACACTAATCATGCACGCAAATGTGTACGATCAAGATCAGGGACTCACGGGAAGATATCACAACACAACTCTACAACATAAATAAGTCATACAAGCATCATAATACAAGCCAGGGGCCTCGAGGGCTCGAATACTAGTGCTCGATCATAGAAGAGTCAGCGGAAGCAACAATATCTGAGTACAGACATAAGTTAAACAAGTTTGCCTTAAGAAGGCTAGCACAAGAGTAGCAACGATTGAAAAGGCAAGGCCTCCTGCCTGGGACCTCCTAACTACTCCTCGAAGCCAAACTCCATGTAGAATCATCCTCGGGATCTCTAGCTCCTGGACTCCAGCATCTGGTTGCGACAATCAGGTATAGAAAGGGGAAAAGAGGGAGAAAAGCAACCGTGAGTACTCATCCAAAGTACTCGCAAGCAAGGAGCTACACTACATATGCATGGGTATATGTGTAAAGGGCCATATCAGTGGACTGAACTGCAGAATGCCAGAATAAGAGGGGGATAGCTAATCCTGTCGAAGACTACGCTTCTGGCCACCTCCATCTTGCAGCATGTAGAAGAGAGTAGATGGTAAGTTCACCAAGTAGCATCGCATAGCATAATCCTACCCGGCGATCCCCTCCTCGTCGCCCTATTAGAGAGCGATCACCGGGTTATATCTGGCACTTGGAAGGGTGTGTTTTATTAAGTATCCAGTTCTAGTTGTCATAAGGTCAAGGTACAACTCCGGGTCGTCCTTTTACCGAGAGACACGGCTATTCGAATAGATAAACTTCCCTGCAGGGGTGCACCACATAACCCGACACGCTCGATCCCATTTGGCCGGGCACACTTTTCTGGGTCAAGCCCGGCCTCGTAAGATCAACACGTCGCAGCCCCACCTAGGCACAACAGAGAGGTCAGCACGCCGGTCAAAATCCTATGGCGCAGGGGTCTGGGCCCATCTCCCATTGCACACCTGCACGTTGCGAACGCGGCCGGAAGCAGACCTAGCCTAGTGGCGTTCCAGTCCAATCCGGCGCGCGCCACTCAGTCGCTGACGTCACGAAGGCTTCGGCTGATACCACGACGCCGAGTGCCCATAACTGTTCCCGCGTAGTTCGTTAGTGCGTATAGACCAAATGGCCAGACTCAGATCAAATACCAAGATCTCGTTAAGCGTGTTATTTTGAAGTAACCGCGGACGCCGTCCAGGGCCAGGCCCACCTCTCGCCTAGGTGGTCTCAACCTGCCTTGTCGCTCCGCCACAAAGATCCACTTGCGGGTACTCCTACGAGCCGACCCGACTTTAGTCACCACAGGTGTCATGTATAGATTATATAAGTATATACCCGTGATCACCGCCCAAGTGATCATGGCCCGATAGTATAGCACAATAGACGGACAAGAATGTAGGGCCACTGATGGAAAACTAGCATCCTATACTAAGCATGTAGGATTGCAGGTAAAGGTAACAACAGTAGTAGCAAGGATAGGCTATGCATCAGGATAGGATTAACGGAAAGCAGTAACATGCTACACTACTCTAATGCAAGCAGTATAGAGAAGAATAGGCAATATCTGGTGATCAAGGGGGGGCTTGCCTGGTTGCTCTGGCAAGTAGGAGGGGTCGTCAACTCCGTAGTCGAACTGGGCAGCAGCAGCGTCGGTCTCGTAGTCTACCGGAGAGAAGAGGGCGAAGAAACAGTAAATACAATGCAAACATAAGCATGACGATGCGTGACATGACAATGAGCGGTGCTAGGTGCGCCCTAACGCAGCAGTAGGTGGTACCGGCAAAGGGGGGGAACATCCGAGAAAGTATCCCCGATGTTTCGCATTTTCGGACAGATGAAACGGAGGGGGAAAAGTTGTGTGTTCGCTATGCTAGGGATGTGTGGCGGACGAACGGGCTGTGTATTCGGATTCGTCGCATCGTTGTGAGCAACTTTCATGTACAAAGTATTTTCATCCGAGTTACGGATTATTTTATATTAATTTTTAAAGTTTTAATTCAATTTTAGAATTAACAGAATTTATTTAATTCGAAAATCATTTTATGACGTCAGCATGACGTCAGCGGTCAACTCTGACCGTTGACTGGGTCAAACCGACAGGAGGGCCCCACTGTCATTGACTGATCACTAATCAACATTAGTTAGTTTTATTAGTATATTAATTAGGTTTTAATTAGCTACCTAATCAAGATTAATTAATTTAATTAATTAATTTTTAAATTAATTTAAATTATTATTTTTTTCAAAAAAACGTTTCACAGGGGCGGGCCCCACATGTCATTGGCCCTAAGGGCCATATCGGTTCGGGCGTGCGGGCGACGGGTTCTACGGGCGCGGGCGTGCGGGCGTGGGCGCCGGCGCCCGTGTGGAACCGGGCGCGCCGGCACAGCGATGCGCGCAACGGCGAGCGACCAGCGACCGACGTGGGGAGGCGGAGCACAGCGAGGGAGGCCGGAGCGGGGGTGGCGAGTGGCGGAGCTAAATCGGTGCGCATCTGCGAGCGTGCGGGCCAGCGAGGCTGCAGCAGCGGGCGCCGTGCGGCGGAGGAGCTGCGGGGCGCTGCGGTGAGCGCGCGGTGGCGGGGTCAGCGTGAGCAGCAGCAGCAGGCAAAGGAGCGAGCGGGGCATGCGCGGGCACGACGCAGCAGGGAGCGCGCGGGAGCGTGGCGGATGCGGCGCTGATGTGACACCCAAAATTTTATTTGGCTTTTTCAAAACTTTTATTTGATTTGAGGGAGGTGATTTAAATTTTTCTTCTAAAGAACTCTCCCTCTCAAGATATTTTCTTTTACGGCTAGTGTTTTTGTTTTGGATTCACCCAAGACTTGATTATGGTCTTGGAGGTTTTCCCTCCTATTTGGACTCAAAACCAAAATATTTTTCACTTGGGAAAATTCCTTTTGAAAATTCTTTTAAAATAATCCTATGGCTTTTGGAATGATCCTTTCCACTTTCAAAAATCTCTCTTGCCATGACCCTAGTGTAAACCACCTCTCAAAAGCCTTTCCTCATCTTGGGATCATGATGTACTTCAAATCCAGCAAGTTGAACCACTCCATATATTTATTTCCATTTATTTCTTATCAAAAACAATTTCTGCCTTCTATCTTGATCCTTGGAGGTTTACAAAGGAGCTACTCTTTCTGCTTTAAATTTTGCCTCCAAACAAATTTCCCTAGCTAGTCCTTTGAACCCTCAACCAAGATCCATGAAGATCCACTGGTCTCCAGTTCAAATTTTTCAAACCATACTTGCTGCAAGTTTGGACCAGATTTGCCAAATTTGATGAAATTCATTTAAATTCTTCTCCTAAAAATCTGAGAAAAATCAGGCAGCCTCTGGGTGCATTGAGAAGTCACCTCACCAAATCCCAGCTCCAGAAAAAAATTCTTCTTGCCAAATCATTTCATCGAACACCTGCTGGACACTGTTTATGTAATGTTCAGTCAAGTTCAGTTAACAGTGTCTGAAACTACTGTCGTTTCTTCAGTGTCCGTTGTCGATCTCGCCAGTGCCCCGGCGTCGCCGTGCTTCCTGTCCCCTCCCCCTTGTCCTCTGCACCGCACGAGCGCCTGGAAGGTTGCGGGCGTCGGCGACGAGCAGGAGGAGGTGCGCCGCCCCATGACCGACGCCAGCGGCGGCTTTGCGGCCGCCAGAGAGAGGCGCAGCGCAGACGGCGCCGTCCAGCGCCGCCCAAGTCACCGGAGGCCGCCGCGTGGTCTTCCACTCCCCCGTGCGCGCTGCCACCCTCGTCGTGAACCGCTAGGCGCGGAGCGCGCTCTCTGCCGCCGCCGTGCCCGTACGGCCGCCCCGTCGAAGACCGGCGCCGTTACGCCAAGCCAGACCAGGTTTAGCAGTGGAACGGGACCAGTAACTCTCACTGATGCTGCCTAGCCGCCTAAACCCACTGAACATCCACTACCTCGCCGTAATCGCTCGCCGGAGTGATCCCGTTCACGGCCACCCCCTCGAATCGCCTATAAATAGAGGCCCCGAGCTCCAACAAGCACCCACACCACCTTTGCACTCCACCAAGACCACGCCTAGCCACTGGAAGAGCCCCGAGGGAGCCTTCTTCCCCAACTCCGGCCGCCGCAACCCGCCACGGGATCCAGCTTGATTCGCTCCCATGCGTGCACCCCTGCCTCCCATCTCTTGCCAGTAGCTTCCCTATGCATCCACTCTCCTAACCCGTGCTTCAATTCAGAGTTTGCAGCACCCACCGGAGTTCTCCACCATCGCCCGAGCCGCCGTCCGCCGGAGAAAGTGTCGCCGTCGACGTGGTGCTCTCCGACGACCAAGTCCACCACCCACCGACGCGGAAGGACACGCTGAACCTCTTGGTACACTCCGATCTCCCTGACTCGCCGTGGTTCGACGCCGGCGACCACCGCAGCCTTCGGGCGCCGGCGAGGATTTGAACCTGACGTGTGGACCCCCCACGTCAGCCTCTCTTTCTTTCCCCGTGAACCGTTTTCTGTTGGCGCCTTCGGGCAAAGTACGTTTCCTCTGTGGGCTTGCGCGTTTCTCTTCGAACCGTTTTCTACTTTCTCAGTTAAGTCCCTGGATCTTTTCTGTTTCATTACAGATTAGTCCCTGGACTAAAACCCTTATAACTTTTTAATAAAAAGTGATTTTTTAGTGATTCTTTTTTTGACAGTCTTATATTTTTGTCTAGTTTTTTATGGTATTTATTTGAAAAATATTTGGAACAACTTTTATGCACGCGTTGGTTTTCACGTTAGTATGCATTTTCGCTATACCATAGGTTCCGGAAGAGGTGACGGAGCCGCGAACTTCGCCGAGCTAGACTCCGACTTCTCCGAACCAGGCAAGCATGTTTGAACCTTTGATATGATAGGTGTTTTGCATGTTTGCGTGAATGGTTGTGCATGGCATAGGAGCATCGGTGAGTATCTCGTTGCATGCAAGGCAACTACCCGTGTGTTCCGAAGTTACCGTGATCTCTGAAGAGAGATGGCCTAGTCATGTGGTGACATGAAGGGCAGTAAGGTGGTACTGTTGTAGCATGCCAGCCTTGCGTCATCCGACAAATTTCCGACGTTGACGTGGACGGAGTCACGTTATCGTTCTTCCCCCTTCCGTGCTACCACATGTTTTCTGCCAGAATGCGGTTTAGTAAGTTGGTAACCTCTTTCCGTGTACACACCAAATAGAGGGGCCGGGATGAGGGTTCCATGGTCCTGGATTAAAGCCAGTCATCCGGTCAGGGGGCATGGGTGTTTCCGGTTGGGACCGAGAGGGGGGCACCCCTTAGAGCACGCGTATATAAATTTGATCCCATGCTACGCGAGGTTGTAGCCTCCCCGTCTCAAGGTTTTTCTTGAACGTTGCCAAGGGTGATTCCTGGCTTCGGAATGTTGAATGGGTGTGTACTGGTTAGATGTGTTTCTTCCAAAACACCGTAAACGGAACTAGTCCCCGTGACTACTGAAATCCGTTGGCTGTGGTTAAAGTACAAACTCTGCAGAGTCAAATCCTTCCGAGTCATCGTATCCATGGTCAAGTAACATGATCAGTGTATCCATGTCCGTGTCAAATCCTCGTGTTATATCTTTCCCCGGTGAATAAGCTTGAGTGGTAAACTTGGTTAAACATTATTCCTGTGGATGGACTAACCCTGTTGTTTATCTCATACCTGGTTATTCTCTTGATATGATTTAAATTCATGAGCTACTAAGTTGTGAATATAAGCCCTTTATGTGATGTCGCTCCGGCGTCCGACTGTGGCATGTTTGTCTTTTACTTTCAATATAAGCCCTTTATGTGATGTCGCTCAGACGTCCGACTGTGGCACGTTTGTCTTTTACTTCCAATATAAGCCCTTATGTGATGTTGCTCAGACGTCCGACTGTGGCATGTTTGTCTTTTACTTCCAATATAAGCCCTTTATGTGATGTCGCTTAGACGTCCGACTGTGGCACGTTTGTCTTTTACTTTCAATATAAGCCCTTTATGTGATGTCGCTCAGACGTCCGACTGTGGCATGTTTGTCTTTTACTTCCAATATAAGCCCTTTATGTGATGTCGCTCAGACGTCCGACTGTGGCACGCACTGTCATTTATTTTCCGTTATAAGCCCTTTATGTGGTGTCGCCTTGACGCCCGACTGCGGCATTGTTATTCCTGCATTTTCCTCTCGAGGAGTCATTCAGACACTCGTTTGGCCCTCAGTATTTACCTTGGGATTTCGGGAGGACTACCGCCCGACTTCCCCTTTATTTCTCATGCAATTTTATCTATATGTCTGAGTGCACTTGTTAAATCTGTTCATATGCATCATGTTTACATTTGTTATATCTTATGTTCGAACTGTCTTGCGAGTACTTTCATAGTACTCACCTGGCTTGTTGATTTGGCCAGATGTTGACGAAGGCGATCTCTTGGATGAAAAGTTTGATAGTGAGTCCGACGCCTAGAGGAGTCCCAGTCAGTCCCGTGCGATCCTGGATATTGGTCACTTGTATTATATACGCTTCCGCCACCCGCAATAAGTCTCCTCGAGCCTCACTCCGACGCTCGAAGAGCTGTAGTTTTCAGGAGTCACATCACCCACTCCGCTGTGATATTTCCACCACCGTTGTTATCGTGAGTTAGTAGTTATGCCACCCTATCCGCCTTTATGTTTTATTGGCGTGTTTGTAATAAATTGTTGAGCAGTCTCCGCTCAACCTTGTATTATATTCAGTACTCCTGGTATTCTTCTTCTGTGATCAAGATATTGTCTACCAGTAAGAAGGAATTCTTCTCTACTGGTCCGTAAAAGGGATCGGTCTCTCAATAAATATTTTTATTGAAAAACCGGTCGTGACAAGCTTGGTATCAGAGCCAGGCTGACTCTAGGAAGCCACTAGGTGCAATCGCTAATCGGTTATTAGCGTCCTTGTGCTTTTTCAGCATTTTTGCAAATGTAGCTATTTTTCTGTTGGTCATCATAAATTTATGACATGACTACTTAGAATTCTTGCCTACTTTTGTAGATGGCTGGCAGCAACTGCGAGACTCGAGTGTTCACGAACGTGCCCGAGGGGTTTGTCAAACTCCTCGTCTCCATCACCAAGCTCGCGATCGGGCCAGCGACTCGTCCGGAGTTCATGCTTTATCAGCACAAGCTCAGCGACGACGTGTCTATGCACCAGGCCATGGTGAAATTCAAGGGAGGACGTTCTGCATCTCGCCACTTCCGTTTTGTGGGAAGGGCCATGCCTACGGAGAGGCATGCCATGCAGATGGCTGCCCGGGAGGCGATAGCTCGCCTTCGGGACATTCTTCCCATGATGAAGACTCGTCGCTACCGCTACCTCCCATGCCATGTGCCATACACTTGTCACTATGCATTCGCTTGCTATCGGGGAGAGCGAGATGAAGCCATCGAGATGGTTGTTGAGTACCTCAAGGCTCTGGAGGAATCTTTCGACAACCTCGTGGACGATCATGTGGCTGCCCGCATGGACTTAGTTCGGGGCAGTCCTGCCAGCAGGAAGGAGCTTCTCCACACGGCACCGCCTCTGACATTCGTTTCGTCTTCAGCATCTTATGCACCGGCCATTTTGGCCACTGCTCGCCGTCTGCCTACCACTGAGGAGTTCGACCGAGTCATCGCTCCTACTCCAGTCAGAGCTGCACCGCCTACCGCGCACGCACTACCACCTGTCGCACCCGCGCCATCACCACAGCGCAGTGCTACGCGTCTGGAGCCTGCTGGAGAGGAGGTGGAGGTCGAGTCTCCTGCGCCGCTGAGTCTTGCCCTCGGCAAGGGGAAGGACATCGTCACCATCTCCGACTGAGAACGCCGAGTAGCCGCGCGTTGTGTCTGCATGTATGTTGTGTTTTATCTGTACGTTAGTTTGTAGTAGTCGTGTACGCTGCTTTCCGAAGGAGTGTGCTAGCCTAATAACATGTCAGGAATGTGTACGCACATCCTGAGTGCTGTATCGTGTATTTGCGTTTCGCGTGTAAGATTTGTGCTAAGAGGTCCTTCTCCGTGCGAAATCGTTTATGTTTTCTTGAAAAATCTTGAGGTCTTTTAAATTTTTGCCTTTGCAAGACTTTCCTTGTGCCACACAGTTCTTCTCATGAGTTTTGCTAAATAATACCCCAGACTGGAAAAATGTCTCGTCCGTGGACTCGTTCCATGCCCAATCAGCCAGAAGAAGTTTATGGGACACAGACTAGCAACAACTTCACTCAGGGACAGTCCAATCAACAGGACAGCGAAGCAGCCTTATCTCAAGTATGCCGCCTGTACGAACAAAGCCAGCAACAGCACCAAGAGATGATGAATCACGTCATCAATATGGGGAACCACCGTGAGCCGTACCAACCACACTCCAAGTTGTCTGAACTACAGAAGACACGCCCGTCAACGTTTGCTCACACTGATCGGCCACTTGAAGCCGATGATTGGCTTCGTGACATCGAAAGGAAGCTGATTATCGCTCAGTGTTCAGATCATGAGAAGGTGCTTTACGCACCACACTACCTTACTGGAGCAGCTGCAGCATGGTGGGAAAACTTCCTACACATGCATCCCAGTGAACACAACATCACCTGGGAAGAGTTCAAGGAAGGCTTTCGTGGGGCACACATCCCCAGGAGCATCATAAAAATCAAGAAGAGAGAATTTGATGACCTCAAGCAAAGAGGCATGTCAGTGACAGAATACAACGGTCAGTTTACCCAACTATCTCGTTATGCCTACGACGAGCACATGACAGAGAACAAGAGGATGGAAAAATTCTTGGACGGCTTGGCACCGGCACTAAGATGCCAACTGGTTGTACACACTTTCCCGGATTTTAAAACTCTGGTTGACAAGGCCATTACCTTGGAGAATGAACGCCGCAGTCTGGAAGATATCCGCAAGCGAAAGAGGGATAAGACGACCCTTGCTCGCAACAACCGAAGCAAGACTGATGTTCAGAGGACTGAAGCAAGGAAGTCCACGACTACTGCTGTAAGGCCAACCAGACCGTTTCATTCCAGGGACAAGGACTTCACATACCATCCCGGGGTCACTTGCTATGCTTGTGGTGAAGAAGGGCAATATGCCAAACAGTGCCCAAAGCCAAGGAACTCAGCCCCCAAGCCGAACAATGGTGGGAACAATCCAGCCCCCAAGCGCAACAACTTCAGTCCCAACAACAACCACAGGAAGGGTCACCTGAACCATGTGACCAAGGAAGAAGCTCAGAATGCCCCAGACATCGTGCTCGGTACGTTCCCTGTCAACACAGTACCTGCCACGGTTTTGTTTGATTCTGGAGCATCCCATTCGTTCATTTTGAAGAGTTTTGTTTTGCAACATGGTTTTCCGATACTTCCCTTGGAAAAATCTATGATCATCAAGTCCCCCAGAAATAAGCAGATCGCTCAGAGTTACTGCCAAGGAGTGATCATTGAGTTCGAAGGACTACAGTTTCGAGCTAATCTTATCGTGTTGGAAAACAAGGGACTGGACGTCATTTTAGGGATGGACTGGTTGACCACCAACAAGGGATTTATTGATTGTTTCAATCGGACTGTGATTCTCACTCACCATCATGGCAAGACAATAAAGGTTACAGCCCAGGAGAGACCGCGGTCACGGCAACCAAAATTGAACAAAGTGGACATTTCAGAATTGAGAAAAGTTCCAGTGGTATGCGAGTTTCCTGACGTATTTCCTGAAGAACTACCAGGCATGCCACCAGACCGAGAGATAGAGTTCAGCATTGAGCTAGCACCTGGCACCGCTCCCATCTACAAGAAGCCTTATAGAATGGCACCCTCAGAATTGGTAGAATTGAAGAAGCAGATAAAGGAATTACTGGACAAAGGTTTTATTCGGGCCAGCTCCTCACCTTGGGGTTCGCTAGTATTATTCGCCAAGAAAAAGGATGGGACACTAAGATTATGTATAGACTATCGAGCTCTCAATATGGTCACCATCAAAAACAAATATCCGATGCCACGAATAAATTATTTGTTTGACCAGCTCGCGCAAGCCAAGGTGTTCTCAAAAATTGATTTGAGGTCGGGATATCATCAGTTAAAAGTACGGACAGAAGATATCCCTAAGACAGCATTCACCTCCAGATACGGATTATATGAGTTCACAGTGATGCCTTTTGGACTAACGAACGCCCCCGCATATTTCGTCCACCTCATGAACAAAGTGTTTATGAAATTCATGGACAAATTTGTTGTGGTGTTCATTGACGATATTCTGGTATATTCAAGGACACCAGAAGAGCATGCTGAGCATCTCAAAATTGTTTTGGGAGAATTAAGGAAACATCAGTTGTACGCCAAATTTAGCAAGTGCGAGTTTTGGCTAAGACAAGTTGGTTTCCTAGGCCACATATTAAACCAAGAAGGCGTGGCCGTAGACCCGGAAAAAGTCAAAGCCATACTTGACTGGAAACCACCCGCCAACGTGACAGATGTGCGGAGTTTCCTAGGAATGGCCGGATATTACAGAAGGTTTATTGAAGGATTCTCCACTGTGGCAAAACCAATGACACAGTTGCTCAAGAAAGACAAGAAATTTGTTTGGACGGAAGCATGCGAGAAAAGCTTCCAAGAACTCAAGAAGAAACTAACAACCGCACCGGTCTTAACCATGCCAGACATACACAAGAACTTTGAAGTGTATTGTGACGCATCCCGGAAGGGCCTCGGATGTGTACTGATGCAAGATGGCAAAGTGGTCGCTTATGCCTCCAGGCAACTGCGGAAACATGAGGAAACGCTTGGTTAGCTTCTGCTATGAGATAGCTTCTGCTATGAAGTGTATTGAAGGATTCATGTTTATTTTGATCCATGTCTCTAGTTAATATCATGCCATGTTTAGCTTCTGCTATGAGATAGGTTATTGCAAACGTTTGGTTCTTGCTTGTCATCTGTTTTTTAGGATGCTATGTATTTGGTTGTCTTGCAAGTACATTCAATGTACTGACCTGGCGTGTCATGCCAGTTTTGTAGGCCGTACCCGAAGTGTTCGCTTGTTCCGTCGTGCTAGACCGTAATCTTGCAAGTCCTGTGAGTTGTGGAGCCCAGCCAGAGTTGTTATGCTGCCAAACCAAGACTTCCGCCGTCACTTAAATAGACTTCCGCCGCCATTTAAATAACCTTAGGGCTATGCTAGATAATTGTATTCATCAATGACGTAATCATATCCTGGGCTGACGTGCGAAGGCCCCATGCTCCATGCGGATCGGGGTGCCACAGGAGATGGTATCAGAGCAGCCAGGCTGGCATAGGTTATCGTAGCATTAGATCACCGCTACCATTAACCCGTAATGACCCTAAGGGATTTGACCCATCCCTGGCATCCGGCAAGGCTACTGTTAATCAACAGGTGGCGTAGTCGGGGCCGACACGTCCTCACCCCGCTGTCCCCGCCTAGTTATCTGTGGAGCGAATAGAAACCATATCCTTTCTGGTCGGCCGCACCGCTTACCCTTCGCCATTAAGGGAAAGGGGCCCCACCATGCGGGCATGTCCCGCATAGCTGCCTATAAAATCCCCTTTCCGCTAGCCATATCGCTCACTCCTCAGTCAGCCATGTCCCTGCAAAGAAGCCTAGCTAGTAACACCCCAGTAATGAATCGCGCTCTCAAAGCTCCCAATTTTTACACTCGCACCTTTCCCGTCAACCAAGCAGGCTTTCCACCTTCTTACTGAGATGCTCACCAAAGCCTTTGGCTGTAATGCTAGCCCCTATTACCTGGTGTTCCAATCGGCACCCGTCCCTCACATTCACCGCTATGATGCAAGAGTGCACATCTGCCCAGGTCCCGCAGTAGATGGTCAGCCCTTGGTTTTTCAGGGTAGAGCCATGCCCACTACTGATTTGGCCATTCAGGTCGCTGCTGTGGAGGCTATCCTATACCTCCGAACCAAGTTCCCGCAAGTGGCAGAGAGGCGGGAGTTCTGCTTTTTCCCCGTTGTGACAGAAGCAGGAATTCAGCCTCCTATCACTATTCCGGGAGATGACCTAGCAACCGCTCGCCTGGTGCAATATATCACTGCCCAGGGGATGATGATTGCCAAGATGCTTGCCGAGTTCAGAACTATAGACAACGATGCGGTACGAGTTGTCACGGAAGCTTATAGTGAGGCTCACAAATTTGCATCCCAAGCCGTTCACCCAACGCCATCCGAACTAGTGCTACCCTCTCAACCTGTGTTGTGTCCTAAGCCAAACATCGTCACCCTGGACAAGGCTCTTTATCGAATCCACCAGCAGCATTTTCTTGGATCAATTTCAGCCACACCCCCAGCAGTCGAACCCCAACCCATAGTGGTGTCGGACAATGAAGATGGAGATTGGCTTAGTCTTCGTCCTCCCGGAGAGCCCCTGCAAGGCCAGTCCTCTGCATGACCTCAGTCACGCAGTCAGGTGTTTCTGCGAGTAGGTTGGTCTGTCTGTTCATCCTCGATGTGAGGGTAGAACTATGTATCCCGGAGTGAGTTGTTTCTTTTACCGCATAGCGCTTTCGTGCTTTGTTGTATGCTTGCACTGTTTGTAACCCGTATGATGTGTTTTATGTACGCTTTCTTGTTTGTTGGTTTTGTTTTTGGTTGTCTCTCTGTCAAGCAGAAATGTTTGACAGTGTTGGCAATGTGTTTCTAACAAGATTCTAATCAGTAGAGCATATACACTAAATAACATTGACTCATCTCGAGTCTATAATAAAATGCGCGCTAGTGTAGGTATATGTATGCCAGGAGTACATATACTCACTAGCATTAAAACACTTTAGTATAATTTGTCTGATGTGTTTTTCCTTTGCGTATTCGTTGCATCTGCCTGTTTGTTAGTTTGATTGTCCTGCATACTGCACACAAACCCGGTTCACCCACGAGTACATTCGGGCAGTACTCGGGGGAATGCAAAGTCACATATCCCTATCTATCTGTGCACAGACCGTGTGCCGGATTTTCAAATCCAAAGCCTCGTAGAGGCATTTCCTTTTGGCAATTCCTTGTCTCTAATTCTTTTTCCCGATTTCATTTCCGGAGGAACACTGCCAAGTTTATTTCACTCGATCCAGTACATCTACCCCAATACAAATTTCAACTCCGATTCTACCTCTACACCTACATTTCGTAGAGCTATCCGCGAAATTTTCCCGTACCCCAGTTTGCTTCCTAGGCTGGTGCAACCACCTCACCTGCATCTGGACCCCACCACCACCATCGTCTCTGCCTTGCGTGGCGCAGGCAAGTCGCCACCCTGCTCCACCGCAGCACCCGATCACTCCGCCGGTGCAAAGCGACGGAAGATCAAGCCTGGTGGAGGACCGCGCAGTGCACCATCTTCTCCCACATCTCGAGCTACCGCGCCTAGCCGCCCGTTGTCCCGAACCTGATCATTCCTGATGAGAATCAGCATGAGGATCGACGAGCCGATCAACATGCCCAGCAGTGCCGCGAGGAACAAACGTAGCGCCGCCAAGAACATTTCCTCGCTGAAGGAGCTCGGCTCGATCTCGCCCAAACCAAAGAGGTAGTAGAGCGACATTGTGTTGCTGTGTTGGAGGAGAGCCGTGCTGCTGTCTTTTATAACCCAACCCCGGTGTACGGTGAGCGAGGTCCAGGAAAACCGCTTGTTACTCAATCAACAGCATCCAGGAGGCGGATCCGCGAGCAGTGCTGACAAGGTGCTGGCCCGCGACGTGACTGCTCTCTGCACCGGCATCGTGCACGCCGTGCACTATGGTATTAGGGTCCTCATCGCCCTAGGAGCTAGATGTGGGCTGCGCCAAGCCGCACATGGAGCAGCGACAAAGAAGAAGCAGCAAGCCGGAGGTAGAAGAAGGAGGCTGCCAGTGGGCCCTGGACCCACGTGTCAGTAGGTGAAACCACTATTCATTGGGGTGCATCTAGCATTTTTTGGGATTTTGTTCTCGAATACCCCTAGCCGTGGATATAACCAGGTTTTCCATATCCCTCCCCGGGTGTTGCAATTATCGGTGCCCACAACTCGCTGAAATCTGAACAAAGGGTTAAAATTAACCCCGAGGTTTTTTCTCGGAGTGGTTATCCTTTCATTTGTGCTGTAACCCTAGGAATCTCGAGGACGAGATTCTTTTTAAGGAGGGAAGAGTTCTAACAGCCCCAAAATTGGGTTATCAATTTTTGAGCTGTTATTCCTTCTTGGTAATCATTTTTCAAATATTTCTCCTAAGTTTGCTAGTTGACTCTGAGAATTCTTGCCATTTCCAACCTTTCAAAATCTTGCTCATGTCTTTGTTAGTGGGCAAGACCTCATTTGCATCATCTCAAACCCTCTCAAACCCTAATTCCAAATTTTTGGAATTTGAATGTGGCCTTTGTGATTACAAAGGAGCCATCATTTTCCTTGATCTGTTGATCATCCCCTCTGTTCCCAAAGACTCTCCTATCCTCCTAACCCTTGGGTATGCAAAAATATTGGCAAGTCCCATGCAATATTTTTGAATTGTGATTTATTCCTTTTCTTGTCTTTCTAACGAATAAAATCCAAAGGCATAGCTAGTCATCTCCTAAATTCATGAAAATTTGTGGAGATGATATTTGTGCCTAATCTTAGCTCTGGAAAAAGTATTGGCCACATTTAAATAAGGGAAATTGTATTTTCCTATTTTAAGCCAATATTGTATTTCTGCCATTTTCCAAAGGAGCTACCATTTTTATAGCAAGGAAAATTCCCAAATAATTTGTGGAGCTTGTACTTGCTATATATTCATCATTTCCATCCAAACCCATGCTTCCAGGATCATAATTTGAGCACATGATCCAATGCAAGTTTCTGCCCTGTCTGAAATTTTTGCAAAGGAAGTGCTTGAACCCTTGATCCATTTGAGCTGAAATTTTGCAGGGTCATTAACATTGTTAAATCACCTCTGAATACCAAAAATCAGCTCAATCCATCTACCAATCTTCATGGGCAATTTTCTCAAGTTTCTGTTCAGATTGCTTGTCTGTGAAGGAAGTACCCTCATAGATGATCAAAATGAGCTGAAACATTTCCATCAGTCTCTAATGACCATATTATCACCCTCCTCCAAGATTCACCTCATTACATTGATCTATGTGAGCACAGGAGCAATTCTTTGTTTCTGTCCAAATTTTTAGTTTGTGAAGCAAGTATATTTTATCTTGCTCCATTATGGCTGAAAATATTCCGAGGCCTTCTCCTATCCATATGATCCACCTCCACAAGACTTTGCCTCATTTCAGTTAGCCATTTGTCCTGAGGATTTTTCTCAAGTTTTTGGACAGAGGAAATGCTTGTCAAACAAGTGCCATTTTGGAAACTCCATTTAGTATGAAATTTTTACAACATCATTGTATGCCCAAATCATCAAGCTTTGCCAAGTTTTAGCTCAATCCATCACTCCTAGTGAATGTTACTTCCTGATTTAGCTTCTGGGCCAGATTTGGTAGCTGCACTGCAACTATGTTAAATCTTTGTCCTAATGATATCATAAGTCCCAAGACCGTAGTCCTTGCTACCCTAAGCCTCCCAGACATCTATTTTACCCTTTAACATCTCGGGTTTAATCTCTAGAGTGTGGACAAGTTTACAACAGCAAACTTGTGAAGCTTGGTTCTCTTTGATCCCTGTGCCTCTGCTTGTCTCATTGCCATGGTTTTAATGCACCTTGGAAGGACTCCACTGCTGACAAGGTTTGGCATGAAGTAGATGGCCAGAGCGTGTGTTGTTGGTGGTGACCACGGGCAATGTCGGATTATGAGACAGTCGTGAGTAATCACGATGATGTGTTATTATGATCACGAGATGAGGTCTCGGTGAGTGTTGAACCAAGTGTGGTTCCGTTTGTGATCCGTGAATGATCATCGCTTGGTTGCGAGGCAACCCGTTGGTAAGAGATTCTGAGGGACTCGGTACACAAGTGTGGTTGCATTGCATGAGTAGTAAATTGTTATTTGCATTTAAGGAACCATGGTAGAACAAGAGATGGTTGCATAAAGTTAATATGTTATGTCTGCATTGGGTATGACCGGTAGTTTATTTTCAACATAGTTTCATTATGCCATGCCATGTCTTGATTGAACGTCTGCCATGCTTTGATATGCCATGTTATGGTTAAGATGTGATGCTATGTTTTGTGTTGCCATACTAGTAGTAAGTTGATATGCCATCTTATTGCCATGATAGTAGATGCCGTGATGTTGTTCATGTTTATTTTGATCCATGTCTCTAGTTAATATCATGCCATGTTAAGCTTCTGCTATGAGATAGGTTATTGCAGATGCTTGGTTCTTGGTTGTCGTCTGTTTGTTTGGACGCTATGTATTTGGTTGTCTTGTAAGTACATTCAATGTACTGACCTGGCGTGTCATGCCAGTTTTGTAGGTCGTAGCCGAAGTGTTCGCGTGTTCCATCATGCTAGACCATAATCTTGCCAGTCCTGTGAGTTGTGAAGCCCAGCCAGAGTTGTTATGCTGCCAAACCAAGACTTCCGTCGCCATTTAAATAGACTTCCGCCGCCATTTAAATAGCCTTAGGGCTATGCCAGATAATTGTATTCATCAATGATGTAATCATATACACATGTGTTTGATGAATATTCATGTACCTGGAATGCTGTATCATGGACCTGTCGTGCGTCAGGTGTTATCCTAGGCTAACATGCGAAGGCCCCCTGCTCCATGCGGATCGGGGTGCCACACAGTCACAGGCGCTGGAGGCGTTGTATGACACGACGGCATCAAGGGCAGTGACGATGCTCGTGCCGCCGTGCTCCCCGACAAGCCGGTGTTGTCAGATCACGGGTTCCGGCAAAACCCTCAAGGTTCGAACACTAGGGTGCGCGCGGAGATTTCCTCCCTACCGATCTACGCCCTAGCTCGCTAAGATCTCGCGGACGAACTCGACGAACTCGCAACACAAAGACACAAGATTTATACTGGTTCGGGCCACCGTTCTGGTGTACCACCCTACTCCAGTGTGGTGGTGGTGGATTGCCTCTTGGGCTGATGATGAACAGTACAAGGGGAAGTACAGCCTCCTGGGGTTGAGGTGTTCTTGTGCTCTACCAACTAGTGGGTGCAAGGATGGAGTGGATCCAGTCCAAGATGATCTGCCCTACTGTGGTGGCTAGTTCTACTTATATAGGCCCTGGTCCTCTCCCCAAATATTGAGCGGGAAGGGAGCCAACAACGGCCAATTTGAAAGGCGATAGCTAGTACAGCTTATCCTGACAAAAGCGGTCTTCACCTGCGGAAAGCTCTAGTGGTGACGTCGTCTCGGGCTCCACGGTGACCTTCGTCCTGCCGTCCAGCTGGTCTTGGTCTTGTTGCACTGACATGGAAACCTTTGCCTGATGCCTCGGTACTCCCCGCCCGCGCTGGCCTCCTTAGCACCAAAGAGGAAACAAGGACGCTGGCGCCCGCCTGATCCCGATCGTCATGGCTCACGTCACGAGAGCCTCACGAGGTTTGCCCTGCCTTGATATCTCCGCTCCTCGCGAGGCAGCCTGGAAAGGCCGCTCCTGAGGAAGTCTAGCGTCATCTGCCTCGCGAGGCTTGGCCCCTCGTGAGGGTCTTGAAAGGCTTGTTGATGAAGATGGGCCGTACAGGCCTGCTCGCATAGCCACGCCGTGGGCCGCAGGCAGGAAAGTCTGGGGACCCCCATTCCCAGAACGCCGACAGTAGCCCCCGGGCCCAAGTTGCGCTCAGGCTTGGCTTCGCGCCGAAGCCAAAGGTCAAGTGCGGAGCGCCGCGGGCCCCAAAAGCCTGCGGCCTTGGTCGACGCGTGGCGGTTGATTGGACGTGGGCGGCTCCGCTTCCCCACGCTACCTCGGCAACTGCTCGACTTGACAAGTCCCTGCGACATGCAAGGAAATTCATCATTACCTGTGATCATGGGGGGCGCCGGTTGGCCTTCTTCCACTATAAATGGGGTGGGGGCGGAGCCCCCGTCGCCCATCTCTTCTTGGTTCACTCGCTTCTTCCTCCTTGTTCCACCGCTAGCAGCAATGGCACCGTCGAAGAGGTTCTCTGTCGCGGAAAAGGGCAGAGCCCCTCAGGAGGGACCCGGCTCCCCGGCGTCCAAGCGAGGACGTGGCCGTCCCCGCAAGCATGCCGCGACCCCCGCCGTGGCTCCTAGCTCTCGGGGTGGCGCCACAGTGCATGGCAGGAGTCGCTCTGGTCGCGGCAGTCCTGTCGACGAAAGGAGACGCGCCGTGGTTGCGCGGCCTCCCCGACCATGGTTCCATGCGTCAGAGGAGCTGCCGGAGTTTGTTGTCTGGTCGGAGGATCCGGCCGGCAGCTGGCTCCAGCTCCCCCGCTTCTTTGCCGACGAGCTGCCGGCCTCCGGTCCAGGCGGGCTCTGGCTGCAGGCACACGGTTGCTGCAGCCGGGCTTCTTGGGTCGCGGTCGAGGTCTCCGTCGCGGGCAACATAGCTCTGGCCCGCTATTGGCAGACGTTCGCCCGCGCATGCGGCCTGGGCAGGCGGTGCACCCTCCACTTCTAGTTCGTCGGCGACGCGACCCTCTACATGAGAGTGTTCGGGGAAGATGGTCACCGCGCCGGATGCTGCCCCGAGGTGAATGACGGCGAGGAGGTGCTCGGCCTTGGCGATGGTCGGGACGAGGAGGAGGACGAACCTGCCGGCCGTGCCTCGTCTGGCTATGGTGGCTCCTCCCTTGGCGACAGTTCCAGTAGCGGCGGCCTTGATCAGCTGCCACGCCGCCGCGCCCGCTTCGAAGGTGGTAGCGGGTCGTCTCGTCGTCGTGCATCGGTGAAGGGCGAGGAGGGGTCCGACTAGACCCGGGACGTCGCCAGGCCCTGCCCCCGTCGGCTGCTGTAGGGGCGAGCGCCACTTTTGTCATGTTCCCCTTTTCCTTCCTGCATCGAAATGAAACCAGCATGGGCCCGGAGGGGCGTGTATCGAACCATAACTTATTAACCATTATGCTACGCTTGTTGTTTCAGTGCTGTGTGGCTATTTTGCGCAAAGATAACTTAGCCTGGTGCATTCGGGGCGCCCTCTCCTTACGAGGCGTTTATTTCATCGTGTCCATCTTGACCTAGTGGTCTGCGATTGCTCAGGAACTGCAAAAAATTCGTTAGGGAGTTTGCCAGGAGATTTGTCATTCACCCAAGCCTTGACCCGGCGCCTTGTATCGTGGTACCCGAGGGGCACGGATTAGAAGAGATGCGCCAGCTTTCGGGCTCGAACAAGGGTGGCTTGCGAGAAGGCAGAGAGAAGAAAAACGCTCGCGAGGGCACCTGCCTAGCCCCCCTTGCGAGGTAGGCGAGAGAGAGAACACGAGCAAACCAGAGCCAGAAAATGCGGTAAGAGTCAAGGGAATTGAATCAGCAAGGAACACCAAAGGCAAACTTCGATTAAGGAAAAAGCGAGCCAACTACGGAAAGCAAATGAACAGCCACGTCCGGCACCTAATCTAGTCTTCAAGTCTTCTCACCAGCATGGAGCTAAGTGCTGCCACTAGGCGTGGGAGGGAGCCCAGGGCCTGAGGCTGGCGCTCCTGAGACTCCGGGGCGTGTACACCCCCACTCATTATTACGTGAGAGTGTCACGGGCGGCGATTCTTCACAGGCACCGGGCCTTCTTCACAGGCTCTGGGCCTTGATTCATGGGTAGAACTTCCGGAGGTGCTGGATGTTCTAGGCGTTCTGGATGGGTATCCCGTCCTGTGTCTCGAGGCGCGCGGCGCCAGGCCTAGAGACATGGACGACCCTGAACGGGCCTTCCCACATGGGTGAAAGCTTGTGCAGCCCTTCCCTGGAGAGGACCCGCCTCAGGACGAGGTCACCCGCCTCGAGCGCCCTGTAGCGGATGTTGCGGCAGTGGTATCGCCGCAGCGCCTGCTGGTACCTTGCCGCCCTCAGTGCAGCTTCACGGCGACGTTCCTCCCCCAGCACGAGGTCCATCCCCCGCATGGTGTCCTGCTGTGTTTCAACGAATGCCAGGACCCGTGCCGAGCGATGCTTAACCTCGTGAGGAAGGACTGCTTCAGCTCCGTAGACAAGGAAGAATGGGGTCTCGCCCATTGGTTTGGTGGCGGTGGTGCGGCTGGACCACAGCACGGACTGGAGCTCGTCGTGCCAGCCCCTACCACAGGCCTCGAGCTTCTTCTTGAAGGTCCTGGTCTTGAGGCCCCTCAGGACCTTCGCGTTGGCGCGTTTGGCCTGACCATTGCTCCTGGGGTGCGCTACCGAAGCGTAGCAGATCTGCGTTCCAAGGTTAGCACAATAGGTTTTGAAGAGGTTACTAGTGAACTGCGAGCCGTTATCTGTGATGATGCGGTTGGGGACCCCAAAGCGGCTCACGAGGCCCTTGATGAACTTGACAGCAGAGCCAGCTGGGATAGTACGGACGGCTTCCACTTCCGCCCACTTGGTGAACTTGTCGATGGTGACGTAGAGGTAGCGGTAGCCCCCAGGCGCTCGAGGGAACGGGCCCAAGATGTCCAGCCCCCAGACCGCGAACGGCCACGTGAGCGGAATGGTCTAGAGGCCCTGAGTCGGCTGATGAATCTGCTTGGCGTGGAACTGGCAGGCTTCGCAGGACTTCACCAGCTCAGCTGTGTCGTTGAGCGCAGTGGGCCCGTAGAACCCACTGCGGAATACTTTGCCGACGAGGGTCCGTGATGACGAGTGGTGCCCGCAGTCCCCATCGTGTATGTTAGTTAGCAGCTCCTTCCCCTGGTCCCTGGAAATGCAGCGCAGGGAAACGTCGTTTGGCCACTTCCTGTACAACTCACCGTCCTGGATGCAGTATGTCGTGGCTTGCCGAACCACACGCTCTGCATCCTCCTCCTTCTCTGGCAGCGCCCCTTGCATCAGATATTCCTTGAATTCCTCGGTCCAGCATCCCTCCTGAGGCTCGAGTGCCAAGAGCAGGCGAGCTCCTGAGGTCGGGCCGCAGGCCGGGGCTCCTGTGGCAGGAGGCTGTGGGAGCTCCTCCCGAGGCTCAGCTGCGCTTGAAAGTGGTGGTGTCGCCGATGGCTTGAAGAGCCGTTCCTCAAAGACGTCGGGCTCCTGTGGCTGCCGCTTGGATGCCCTCCTGGCGATGTCGTCGGCTTCCTTGTTGGTGCCCCGGGGCACGTGCTGCAGCTCCAGGCCCAAGAACTGCTTCTCCATCTTGCGCACCTCCGCGAGGTATGCCTCCATATGCTCGTCCTTTGGCTCGTATACCTTGTTGGAGAAGTTGATGAGGAGCTGCAAGTCGCCTCTAACGGTAAGGCGCTTTACCCCCAGAGCTGTCGTGGCCTTCAGGCCAGCTATGAGGCCTTCGTATTCCGCGATGTTGTTGGAGACCTTCTCGCCCTGCTGAAAGCAGAGCTGCATGGCGTAGTAGAGCTTATCCTGAGTGGGCGAGATGAGCACTGCTCCAGCCCCTGCGGCCTGGTGCGCGAAGGCTCCATTGAAGTACATGACCCAACCGTCTGGTGCCTCACTTCCTGGCGAGGTGGAACGGTCTTCGCCTACTTCAAGTGTCGGGACGTCCGTCCATTCCGCCACAAAATCAGCGAGCGCGGCTCCCTTGATGACCCTGGTAGTGCCGAACTCTAATTGGAATGCTTGCAGCTCGATGTTCCACTCAGCGACCCTTCAAGTAGAATTGGGGCTCCTGAGCACCCTCTCCAATGGGTAGGCTGAGACAACCTTGATGGGGTGCCCCTGGAAGTAGTGTCGCAGCTTGCGTGAGGCCACCAAGAGTGCGAGCAGGAGCTTCTGAGGCATGGGATCGCGCCCTCGCATCTCGCAACACGGTGCTGACGAAATACACTGGGTGTTCGACGAGGGCTGGCGCGGTGTTTGGGCTCACGTCTTGCGGAAGTTGAGACGCCTCCTGAGGTGACGGGACTCCTGACGCCTGATTGTTTGCGGGAATTTTGGCGGCGGCGTCCTGTTGAGCTTGGTCTTCTGTCGGCGCTGCCACGGCTCTTGCGGTGCCTTCCTGATCTTGCATTGCTTCAGTTGTAGCCCGGTGCAGCGCGCCCTTGGCTTGGTGCTCCTCCCGAACCGCCACCAGTGCTGCGCTGGCGGAGTACGAGGTAGCGGCGAGGTAGAGTACTAGGGTCTCGAGGGGTCGTGGCGCTACCATCACCGGAGGGCTGGTCAGGTATGTCTGGAGGTCTTGAAAAGCTCGGTCGGCCTCCTGGGTCCACTCGAATGGGCCTTTCTTCATCATCAGCTTGAAGAAGGGTAGGGCGCGTTCCCCTAGCTTGGAGATGAAGCGTCCCAACGCAGTTACCCGACCAGCCAGCTTCTGCATCGCCCTAAGGGTCTGCGGCGGGCTCATGTCCTCGATGGCCTTGATCTTCTCTGGATTTGCCTCAATCCCTCTATGGGACACGAGGAAGCCCAGCAGCTTGCCGGAAGGGATGCCGAACACGCACTTTTCCGGGTTAAGCCGCAAGTTCACTTGGCGCAGGCTCGCGAAGGTCTCATCCAGGTCTTGAATCAAGTCCTTGCCTCCCGAGACTTCACCACAATGTCGTTGACGTAGGCCTCTATGTTTCTCCTGAGCTGCCGCCCGAAGGCGATGTGCATCAGTCGCTGAAAGGTTGTGCCCGCGTTGCGCAATCCAAAGGGCATGCAGGTGTAGCAGTACACCCCACACGGGGTCAGGAAGGCTGTCTTCTCCACATCTTCTACCGCCATCTTGATCTGGTGATATCCTGAGAACGCATCCAGGAAGCACAGCAGGTCACACTCGGCGGTGGAGTCGACGATCTGATCGATGCGTGGGAGCGGGAACAGATCTTGGGGGCAGGCTTTGTTAAGGTTGGTGAAGTCGACGCACACCCGTTCCTTCCCGCCTTTCTTCGGCACTACGACAGGGTTCGCCAGCCACTCGGGATACCGAACCTCGCGAATGGTACCCGCCGCCTCCAGCTTGCGGGTCTCTTGGACGATGAAGGCCTGCTTCTCAGTGGACTGCCGTCTCGCCCGCTGCTTCACGGGGCGTACATTGGGGCATACCCTTAAGTGATGCTGAATCACCTCTCTCGGAACTCCTACCAGCTAATTGGGCTCCCACGCGAATATATCCTTGTTTGCATGCAAGAACTTCACTTCCTCTTGACCTGGGTCGAGGATGGCACCTATGGTAAAGGTGGCACCTGAGGGCCCGTCCTCGTTGACTGGCACCTGCTTGGTTTCCGCCTTGTCTTGTGTGAACAACTGCTTCTTCTTGGTCGGTACGGCTCCCTTGAGCTCGGAGGTGCCCGCCTCGGCAGGCTGCACCGCCGCGGCGGTTTTGAGGGCAAGCTTGAGCGCCGCCAGGGCCTCCTTGGCGTCCCCTTTGACAGTGAGGACGCCTTTCTCCCAGGCATCTTCATGAGGTTGTAGGCCGGATGAGTCGCTGCCATGAACTGGGCTAGAGCCGGGTACCCGAGAATGGCGTTGTACGGGAGGCCGATGCGGGCGATGTCAAAGTCGACCAGCTCGTGTGGTAGTTGTCGCGCCTGCCGAAGGTGACGGGAAGGCGGATCTGTCCCAGAGAGCAGGCAGTGCCACCACCAACTCCTGAGAAAGGCTTGCTGAGGCTGAGCCGCTCGAGTGGCATGTGAAGAAGGCTGAAGGCCTCCACGGAGAGCAAGTTAAGGCCGACACCGCTGTCGATGAGGGTCTTGGTAACAGCCACATTGCAGATGGTGGGCGTGCAGAGCATTGGAAGCATGCCCGAGCCGGCGGTGGAGTCGGGGTGGTCCTCTGAGCCGAAGGTGAGGTCGGCCTCCGGCGCAGCCCAACCCGGCGGAGCCCCCGGGCGCTTGGAAGCGGCACCAATCTGGAAGAGGAACGGCTTGACGTGGCGATTTGAAGGCGGTGCTTGAGAGCCGCCCAGCAGGGCCGCGACTGCGTGGTGCATCGGTACCGCGTAGCGAGCAGTGAAGAGGTCGCGGAGTTCCCCCCAGGATGCCACCGTGGATCCACGGAGGTTGAGCAGCCAGGCGCGTGGCTCGCCGGCGAGGGCCATGGGGAGCCAGTTGGACATGACCTTGTCGTCGCCCCCGGCCTCGAGGACGGCCTCCTCGTATGCCAACAGGAAAGCTGACGGGCCTGCCGCGCCGTCGTAGCGCAGCGGCATCTCCGACCTGAACTTGGGTGGCCATCGCACCTGCCGCAGGGCGGGGGCCAGGGCTTGGAGCCCCCTGGCCCCGTCGTCAGCACCGGCCGTTGGAGCCGGTGGCGGGGCGTGAGCCATGAGGGCGAAGTGCGGTGGCGGCGGAGCGTAGGCTAGTGGAGAGGAGCTACGGCGCACCCCTATCTGGCGCGCCAAATGTCGGATCACGGGTTCCGGCAAAACCCTCAAGGTTCGAACACTGGGGTGCACGCGGAGATTTCCTCCCTACCGATCTACGCCCTAGCTCGCTAAAATCTCGCGGACGAACTCGACGAACTCGCAACACAAAGACACAAGATTTATATTGGTTCGGGCCACCGTTGTGGTGTAACACCCTACTCCAGAGTGATGGTGGTGGATTGCCTCTTGGGCTGATGATGAACAGTACAAGGGGAAGAACAGCCTCCTGAGGTTGAGGTGTTCTTGTGCTCTACCAACTAGTGGGTGCAAGGATGGAGTGGATCCAGTCCAAGATGATCTGCCCTACTGTGGTGGCTAGTTCTACTTATATAGGCCCTGGTCCTCTCCCCAAATATTGAGCCGGAAGGGAGCCAACAACGGCCAATTTGAAAGGGGACAGCTAGTATAGCATATCCTGACAAAAGCTGTCTTCGCCTGCGGACAACTCTGGTGGTGACGCCGTCTCGGGCTCCACGGTGACCTCGGTCCTGCCGTCCGGCTGGTCTTGGTCTTGTTGCACTGATATGGAAACCTTTGCCTGATGCCTCGGTACTCTGCGCCTGCGCTGGCCTCCTTAGCACCAAAGAGGAAACAAGGACGCTGCCCGTGCTGGCGCCCGCCTGGCGCCCGCTTGATCCCGATCGTCATGGCTCATGTCACGAGAGCCTCACGAGGTTTGCCCTGCCTTGATATCTCTGCTCCTCGCGAGGCAGCCTGGAAAGGCTGCTCCTGAGGAAGTGTCGCGTCGTCCTCCAGACGAGGCTTGGCCCATCGCGAGGGTCTTGAAAGGCTTGTTGATGAAGATGGGCCGTACAGGCCTGCTCGCATAGCCACGCCGTGGGCCGTAGGCAGGCAAGAGTGGGGACCCCCGTTCACAAAACGCCGACAGGCGTGGAGCAAGTCGACACTCTTCCTCGAGTTGTATTGGAGCGGCCAGCTGCGGAACCACGCCCTGGCTTAGTGCGGCAACTGCCTCCGACGGGCTAGGCGAGGTAGGTGGAGCAGCGAGCTGCCTTGCTCATAACAGTCGGGCTTGGCGGGCCACCCAGACGGAGTTTATGCTGGAGAATTGCTCTTCCTTCTCATCGGATTCTGCCGAAAGAATGGAGAAAATGGTAGAAGGAGGAGCTTGGCCAGCGTTCTGCTCTTGAAAGGACGTGTGTGGCCAGTGTGGATTTCTCGCATTCCACGTGGGTTTAAATGTAGGTTTTTGAATGCGGCGAGGAGGCGGGTACAGCTGGGAGTGCAGTGGGCGGCGCCCTCAGCCGGCACCCCGCTTCAAATGGCGGACGCAGTGAGAGGTCGCGTCCGCCCTGACCTCCTTGACCGTGGACCTTGACCGTGTACGTTCAGCTTTGAGGACAACATTATCCTTGGTCGTAATGGTGAGTATCATATACTAGTATCATGCATATGATACTACGTCCGTAATGCATAGTATCATAAGTTAGTATCTTAGGTTGCCTTATTAATTGCCATGCATGACACAAAGTAGTACAAAATTTAATATGATACGGTATCATGATATGATACTACACCCTCTCTTTCCTCATTTAATTGTGTGCCACATCATCCAAACAGTCTAGTTGACATGCATGATACCACTTATGATACTTCCATTACGACCAGCCGACCTTGACGATGTACGTCACCTTGTGTCCAGATCTGAGATGCCACATGTACCAGATGAATGATTCCAAGGTCGACGACCGTGATGCTACGTGCAAGCCGAGGAACACTGTTGGAGAGACCCCCCTCATAATTTTCCTACATTGGTCGTTTGATTCATAGGATAGAATGCTATAGGATTTTCTTTCCTATGAAATAGTGTGTTAATTGGCAATCTAGCATCCACTCCAACTTTTTTTCACTTACTTTGTTTTTCCTGTGTCAAACACTCTGGTTCTTTTTTGGGGGAACACTATGTTAATGCTATGGGATTCAAGTGGACATGCCACTCCAATCCTTTATTTTTCCTATTCCCGTGTTTTATGTTCCTATGAAGAGAGTTCTTGCTCTAAATGATGTGCCACTGCAAGAGCCACCTATATTAATTAACCATGCTCTAAAAAGGTGCACCAACTTTGGCTATAGTATACTGTACTAGGTTAGTAGGTGACCTTGCGCTTAGCTCTTTGCCTTTTCCAGAAGTCGAACAATAATGATGGTACTACAATAGTACTTCCGGCAATCTGACACCAAATGAACTAGTGCACATCCACCGCTTGTAAGCAAAAGTTTCTCCTCGTGCCGGGAGCCACCGCGCACGCGTTGGCAAGGGAGAAGGCATAGTAAGCAAGCTTCTCGTCGTTCTGCGAGTTGACAGGACACATCAAAATTATTCAGTACTCTCTCCAAAAAGGGCCGACCATGTCCATGGCTACCATCCCGTGCTCCGTCATTGAGTATGTGCACTATTCACGTGCCATCGAGGAGAAAAAATATTGCGTAGTAGGTGCCATCGAGGAGAAAAAATATTGCGTAGTAGGTGCCATCGAAGTGCACGACTCACTTACGCATTGCTTACCTCCATTTTCTTACATGACACGTGCACCTTGATGCTAGATGTCCCGCGTGTTGGCAAAAGGATGAACAAAGCTCACGTCAAAAAAAAAGAGTGGAAGTACATAGATTCCCGACGACCGAGAAGGAGCAAGGAACCTCACGGTGGAGCGTCTGCACTCATAATATTTTATATTATTCAGTGATATAAAATCTACCAAATCTCTCCACATTCCTATACCCTTCTATAGTGTGAGAATAACTTTGAATGTTACCTCCGTGGGACACCTAGTTATAGTATATCAAGCAGCCTGTATTGCTTCGCTCCTCGCCCTTATAGCCTGCCGACTTTACCTTATATACACTTGCTCTTTGAGCAAAGGCCTCCCTAAGCATGCATTAATTTCCTGGGCATGCTTCTTTCTACTCAATGTTGTGTGCACTTTGAGCATCTTGGCACTCCTGCAAGGCCCAGAGGTTAATTTGAGAACAAGTACCTCAAGGTTATTTTGACAGACATGCCTTATAGGTTGACAGAAGACATATCACTTTTTTCGGGAAGATGTCGTGAAGTAACACGATAGACCTTCTTTCAAGCCAATTAACATGTGTTCAAAAAACAAAAATTATCAAAAAGTAACGCGATAGACCTTCGATTAACATGTGTTCAAAAAACAAGTACTCCTGCAAGGCCCAGAGGTTAATTTGAGAACAAGTACCTCAAGGTTAATTTTACAGACATGTTTTATAGGTTGACAAAAGTCATATCACTTTTTTTGGAAAGATGTCGTGAAGTAAAACGATAGACCTTCTTTCAAGCCAATTAACATGTGTCGAAAAAACAAAAATTATCAAAAAGTAATGTGATAGACCTTCGATTAACATGTGTTCAAAAAACAAAAAATTACAAAACAAAGACCTCGAGGTTCAACTAATAGGACGGAACACTATATACATTTAAGCCAATTAAACGTTTATAGTAACCCGTCCCATTTGTTTTAACATCAAGTCCACTTCCCATTTGGTCACCCATCTGATGACTACTCCAGCCTCAGCACATAAATCGGTAGGGAAGCTGGTCTTTGCCGATATAGGAAGCCTCTTTGCATCCTTTATTGCGTACCCGGATGACCGCGTGTTGCCTCCCAATGGCCAATGCCATGCCCCCCACGAATGTAGAAGCTTCCCTCCTTCGTCTAGCTGGTTCGCGCGTTTCCCCCTGTTTTTTGCCGCCTGCCCAGCTATAGAACCACCTCGCACCGGCCAATTCCTCTCCAAATACCTAGGGAGGCGGTTGAACAGAACAAGTCTAACTTGTTTCTAGTGGGTACATTGACGTGGCATCGAAAGGGTGTGATAGCTGACTCTGGCAAAATAATTGACTACCAGTTGGCATACATGAGCATGGGGCCCACTTGTCAGCATGCTGGACGGAGGAAGGAACGCAAGACAAAATGGAGCGCGGAAGGGTGCGAATCGATTGGCTCATGTGTGATGACCACTGGAGCAATCCACTCAGATTATACTACGTTAAAAAATTCATGCAAACACGGCCAGTTATACTGTGACTAGGTGATCGTGCACTTGGCTCCTCGCCTCTTCCGGAAGTCGAACAATGATGATGGTACTATAGTATAGATACTTCTGGAAATCTGACACCGAATGAACTGCTGCACGCCCACCGCATGTATTAAGCGCACTATCATAAAGCAAAAGCTTCTCCTCATCCTGCGAGCCACCGCGCGCGCGTGAGCGAGGGAAAGGTCGTACTAGTAGTAAGCAAAGCTTCTCCTCGTTTGCGAGTTGACGGGACACATCAAAAGTAGTGTATTAGTCTCCAAAAAGGGCTGACCATGTCCATGGCAAACATCCCATGCTCTGTCATTCAGTGCGTGCACGATTCATGTTCCATTGAGAAAATAATGTTGCGTACATGCCATCGAATATAATAACTTAATTTATAACAAACGCGCCACCGCGTCATGATCAAACTTTGATTCGTCCACGCGTGGTTCCCATGAACAACTACTACACTCGCCAAATTATCAGGTTGTCGGCATTCTGGGAACGGGGGTCCCCAGACTTGCCTGCCTATGGCCCAGGGCGTGGCTCCTCTAGCGGCCTGGTACAGCCATCTTCACCAGCCAACACTCAAGACCCTCGCGAGGGGCCAAGCCTCGCGAGGCGGATGACACAAGACCTCCTCAGGGGAGGCCTCACTAGGCTGGCTCACGAGGAGCGGAGAGATCAAGGCGAGGGGCACCTCGTGAGGTTCCCGTGACGTGAGCCATGATGACCAAGGCCAGGCGGGCGCCAGCGGGCGTAGAGTACTGGTTTCCTCTTTGGTGCTAAAGGAGCAGGCATAGGCGAAGAGTCCCGAGACATCAGGCAAAGGTTTCCATATCGGTGCAACGAGACCAAGACCGGCAGGACGGCAGGACAGAGGTCATCGCGGAGCCCACAACAGCGTCACCACCAGAGCCTTTAGCAGGCAAAGACCACCTTTTGTCAGGATAGCTTGTACTAGCTGTACCCCTTCAAATTGGCCGTTGTGGGATCCCTTCCCGCCTAACATTTGGGGAGAGGACCCGGGCCTCTATAAATAGGACTAGCCACCACCTTAGCAAGGGGGATCATTCAGATCATCCTCAACCACACAAGCTCACTGAGCTCAAGAACACCTCTCCTCAGGGGGTTGTTCTTACCTTGTACTTGTTCATCCTCAGCCTACAAGGCAATCCACCACACCACACTGGAGTTGGGTATTACACCACATCGGTGGCCCAAACCAGTATAAAATCTTGTGTCCCTTGTTCTTCGAGTTCGACAAGCTGAGCTTTGAGATCATGGTGAGTGAGCGAGCTAGGGGAGGGAGAGATCTTCGTGCGCACCCCAGAGTTCGAACCTTAAGGGTTTTGCTGGAACCCGCAATCCGACATTTGGTGCGCCAGGTAGGGGTGCGCTGAAGCTTTCCTTTAATCGATCCACGCTCCACCGCTCCACCACGTCCATGGAAGACGTGCGCCGAGCTCGCGCCGAGCGCCGGGCCGCCCTGGCCGCCCGCGTCGCTCAGACAGCCCCTATCGGCGGGCCTCCCCGTCGTTCTCCATCACCCGCCGTCAACACCACCACCGGCCCGGCAAGAAACGAGCAGCAAGCATCTTCGCTGCACCCCTCGGTGCGGCGGGACAGCCGCACCGCTACCCCGTCGCTGACTCCGGCCGGCTCATCGTCCCATGCTCGCCGCGCGCCCATGGACGCGCAGGCCGCGCTGCTCGTGGCACGCGAGCTCCTGCGCTACCACCCGGTCGACGACCTCTACGAGGACTGGTTGGACCGCATCGCCGAGCTCGTCAGCACCGCCGGGGGCTCGCCTGTCCTGTCTCTCTCGCTACCTCGCCTCCTCCAGCTGCGGGTGACGTAGCCCACGGAGCGCCTCCGCCACCTCCGCACCAAGACGGCGCCCTGGCGCCAAGACACGTGGCCCCTCGGCGCGACCTACCGCGCCGGGCGCCCGCGCATGAAGAAGTAAGCTGCCAAGAAGTTTCCCGGCCGCAAGAAAACGCTCCTGCGCTCCTGGCGCCACCACGACAAGACCGCGTGTCACCTGCGGTGGCGGTGCACGGGCATCGAGAGCAGGCTCTGCCTCTACAAAGGGCCCCGGTGGCCACAGCAGGCTGCCGCGCCTTCACTCCGGAGCTGCGTAGCGTTGTCTGGCCAGGCTAGTTCAAGCCAAACCCGCCTCCTCGCTACGACGGCACCCCCGACCCTGTGGAGTTCTTGCAGCTCTATGAGCTGAGCATCAAGGCGGCCAATGGCGACGAGAAAGTCGTGGTGGACTGGTTCCCCATGGCTCTCAAAGATGGTGCTCGCTCGTGGCTTCTGAACTTGCCCCCGGGGTCGATCTCTTCCTGGGGTGAGATGCGCGACCGCTTCGTCGCCAACTTCTAGGGCACTCACGACCGCCCTCCGGCCGCGGGTGACCTGCGCTGCATCAAGCAGCAGCCAGGAGAGACCTTGCAGAAGTACATTCAGCGCTTCAACAACGTTCGCCTCAAGATCCCCAAGGTGACGGACGAAGCCATCATCTTAGCGTTTTCCAATGGCGTCCGCGACGTCAAGATGAAGGAGGAGCTCGCCATCCATGAGGAGCTATGCACGGCTCTGGAGATGTTCAACATGGCGACCAAGTGCACAAGAGCTCAGGAAGGGCACATTTCCCTCCTCGAGCTCCCTGCTGCCGACCCAGAGGAGAAAAAAGCCAAGGCCAAGGATGTAAAGCGCAAGGGGGTGGCCGTGCTCGCGGCGGAGCCGGACACAAAGCGCGGCCGGGACCACCCCGAGTCGTCCAAGAGCAGCCGTCCGTTCTGCGCCTTCCACAACGTACACAGCCACAACACCAATGATTGTCAAGAGCGTAGGGCCATCCGAGATGGACGCTTCGGTCTACGCCCCGAGCGCAATGACCGGGGCTACGACCGAGGAGGAGGACAAGGTGGGGGGCGCTGGGACGACCGCGGCCCCCGCCAGGAGTGGCGCGACCGGCCTCATGAGGGCCGCTGGCAAGACCAGCCACGTGAGGGCGCCTCGAGGGACCAGCCGCGCGAGGACCTCCCTCAGGGCAATGCAGGTCTCCCTCCACTGCGGCCACCACCAAGAAGAAACGACGACCACCATCAGGACGAGGGGGCTGGGGGCTTCCAAGAACCGCGCGCTATCGCCTGCATCTTGGGCGGAGCTCAGGCCCCAGCATTCCAGCGCATCTTCAAGCAGCTTGCTCGCGAGGTGAACGTGACCCTTCCTGGGCTCGAGGCCACGCGCCCGCTCAGGTGGTCCAAATGTGCCATCACCTTCAGCTCGTCGGACCAGCTCAAGTGTGCGGCGACTGCCGGCGCTCTCCTGATTCTTTGCTCGCCCGTGATCAACAACGTCCAAGTCACCAAGACCCTCATCGATGGTGGCGCAGGGGTCAATGTCCTGTCCGTCGAGACATTTGATAGCCTCCAAGTGCCATACGATCAGCTGCAGCCTACCAAACCCTTCTTAGGAGTGACCGACGGCTCTACCACCCCGATAGGGCAGGTCCGTCTCCCTGTCACCTTCGGCCAGCGCAACAACTACCGCACCGAGCTCATCGACTTCGATGTCGCCCACATCCGTTTGCCGTACAACGCCATCCTTGGGCATCCAGCATTAGCCAAGTTCATGGCAGTGACCCACCACGGCTACAACGTCCTCAAGATGCCAGGAAGCGGCGGAATCATCACAGTCCCTGCGAAGAAAGAGATGCGGTGTGTTCCCTGGAGCGCGCCTTCCAAGCTGAAGCAATCGAAGACCCCGACAGCGAGGGCACCCTGTACCCTCCTGAGGCCATCCACAAGAAGAAGAAGCAACTACTCCGCACAGGGCCTCAGCAGAGCGGCGTCAACAACGGCGCGGCCTCGGGATCAGCGCCCGCACCTGGGGCGCCTCCCTCCCTCGCATAGGAAGGCGCGCCTGGTGCCCTCCTCGGGCGAGGCTCGGGGGCTCTCTGCTGGAGGGCCTCAGACCTAGCCAACATCATGAGGGAGCCGCTCGGGCACCACGTGCAGGCGTGCTTTGCGGCACATTTCCCTCAAGAGGGCATTGGGCGAGGAGTGCCCGGTGCTCAGGAGTTCATCATCAAGGCCACCCAGGAGCTTCAAGAAGCAAGGACCATGCGCGGCGATCGCCCCCACCACCCGGCAGAATCCCCCATCCTGGCGAGGACGGCGGGCTGCGCGTCTGCATCAACATTCCAGGGCTCAACAGGGCCACGTCTCAGGAGCGCTTCTAGCCTTCGCGCGTTGGGCGGTGCGAGGGTCCACCTCACAGCTACGTCCGCATGCCATTTGGCTTGCCGAACGTGGCGGCCGCCTTCCAGCGCCACCTGCGGAGCGTCCTGTCTGCTCAGGAAGCCAGACATCACGCAGTCCGAGCGGAGATGGCGACGGTCCTTGAAGACCCGCCCGGGCCCCAGAGCCTCCCGAGGCTCAGGGGCCTGGCGGCTCATGAGGAGCGACTCCTTCATCGCGCGCCTTCGTCTACCTCAACCCTCCTTCGACAACGGTACCAGGTGACATTTTCCAAGTTTACTCAGCTGGGAGCGCCCCTCGGGCTGCACGATTCCCAGGTCGCACGGGCCTGTCCCTACGACATGTATCCTTTTTGCATCTTTAGCTTACTCTGTCGGGGGCGCCCCTCGGGCTGCATCATCCCCAGGCCGCTCGGGTCCGTCCCGGTGGCATGTATCGTTCTTGCATCTATCTGAGCTAGTTTGTTCCCTCGCATGAGTTACCTACGATTACCACTTGCCTGCCCGGCACTTCGATGCCACGAACGTCACACGCCCTAGCAAGCCCACCCACGACCGCCTCATGATGAAGGACTGCCATGGCGTCTTTGCTCGGGCCCGTCCCTGCAGCGTCGCCAAACCCAAGAGGCTGAGCTCTGGCTCGTGGGCCCGCTCCCGTGTACGTCACCTCCCGTGGCCCTTGGTGCCTTGTTCTCGCATGAGCTAATCATGGGTGGGCGGGCTAGGGCGCGTGACCCGGTGCCTCACCACCGCGGGAGCCGCGCGCCGGTCGTCTTTCTTCATGGTTCTTCGCATGAGAAGACTAGGCATGGCGTCTGTGCTTGGGTCCGTACCTGCAGCGTCGATAAACCCAACGACTGAGCTCTGTCTGGCGGGCCGGCCCCGCTCACGTCACCTCATGGGGTTGTTGGTGTCTGGCCTTCTCATGTGACCGCCTCAGGAGATTCGCCCAGCGCAGGTTGCCTAACCATCTTGCAGGACCGTTGCAGCCATCAGGAATCAAGACCAGGCGCAACCCGCCTTGAGGTAGGGCCTCATGAGTCCCGTGCTGGCTCACGAGTGTCCAGACACACCTCGTCTAGCCCTGTCGTGCAAGCCACGTGTTAGGGCGAGGTCGTACACGCCCCGGGGGCTCCACTCAGAGGGAGCCCTATCCCACACGCACCAGTGGAAGAACCATGCTCCGCGCTGGCAGTCGACACGGTTGAGGAGTGGCTATGCCCGTGCAAGTGCGGAAGCGCTATGCTCCGCGCTGGTGATAAACAACTGAGGGCGGCCCCATGGCCGTACCAACCTCAGGGAGCCACCCGGCTCAGTGTCCAGCCTCACCGCAATGCTTTCCCCTCGGGAGAGCCGCGCGAGGGGGCTGGGCACGGGGGCTGCTCTCGCGTCGCGCCCAAGCGTACGCCACCCTGCTAGGTCCCTCGGACCTGGCCGTCACGCGCCCTCCCGAGCCGAGCCAAGGTATGAAGGTCGTTTGGGTGTCAAGGGGGACTCCTGAGCATCGCGACTCAGGAGCCTAAGTGTCCATGTAGCCCTCACCCCTTGGTCTCGTCCTGGTGATCCGTACAATCCAACGGCGGCTGAGGTATGCGCGGGGTCGGGCCCCGCCGATGTAGAACACTAGGCGTACTCCCGCATCTCCTTTCTGTAAGTTGTTTGCGCATCAAGGGGGACTCCTGAGCATCGCAACTCAGGAGCCTAACTGGCCACGTAGCCCCTCACCCCTTGGTCTCGTCCTGGCGATCTGGATGATCCAACGGCGGCTGCGGTATGCGCAGGGTCGGGCCCTGCCGACGCAGAACACCAAGCAAACGGAAAGGAAATCGCGAAATCTCAAACAAATATTACAAGACATACTGTTCTTCAAATACCAAACACAAGTTTAAACGCCTCCATGAGGCACGGTGCATGTTGTAGAAGCAAAGTAGGAAAGGAGTCGCCAACAAGCCATCTCGTCATCCCTAGACGCCGCCGTCACTTGCAAGGGGTGCCCCTTCGACGGTGTCGTTGCCCTCGCCTGTGCCGCCCGCCGGAGTCGCAGGTCCAGCGGCACCACTAGTTGAGGGCGCAGGGTCGAAGGCGCGGAACTTCTTCAGCAAGGCCTCCACCTGGCTCTTCACGGCTTTGGCAGCAGCTGCGTAGCGCTCGTCATCCACGGGCTCAAGCAGCTCGTCAAGGTCGGCGTCAGGATCGCAAAGATGGAGGTGGCTGAAGACGCGCGTCAGTGCAGCCGAGGAGAGCGTGCAGGCTTCCCCATCCACCAAGGGGCCGATCCCGTCCACGACGTCCTCAAGCACCGCGACCAGATGAGGGAGCAGCTGGGTGGGGCCCTCGTCGTCTGTCGCTAGCGGCTCCTCCAAGCCCTTCTCATAGAGTGCCCGCAGCGCCACGCGGGACTTCTTCCCAAGGGACTTGAAGGCCACGCGGTCCTCAGCCAGGACCTTCGTTTTGGCTTCTAGCTCGGCCTTCTCTGCCTTCATCTCCTACTCCAGCTTCTCGAGCCGGCTGCGCTCCGTGGCCTGCACCTTCGCCAACTGCTCCAGCTCGGCGTCGCGACACCTGACGGCGTCCTCTCGGGCCTTCATCTTCTCCTCCTCCGCCTGGCGGCCTCGAGCCTCGACCGCACGCTCGTTGCGCATGGTCTCCAGCTCGGCCTCCAGTGACCGGCAGCGATCCTGGGCAGCCCCGGCGTCCTTCAGCGCCACCTCACGGGCAGCCGCGGCTTGGGCGACGGCCTGCTTGTCCTTCTCGGAAGCCGCCGCAGCCTGGCTCAGCGCCGCCCGGACGGACGCATCGGAGTGGAGCCAGCCAGAGATCAGCTCCAGGCACCCGGCCACCAGGCGACGGTCGGTGCCTTGAAGATCCTCCGCAGTAGGGTCAGCGCAGAAAGAGCGAGCTCCAGGACGTCAGGCGAGGCAGAAGGATTACGAACTGATGGTGAGGCAGAAGAAGGAGGCAGCATCGTCGCCAAGACCTGCAGGTTGATGGCGGTGGAAGAAGAGGCCAGGAGCTCCGGAGCCTGCGGGGCCTCGGCCGGCGGGCTGGGGACGAGCGCCTCAGGAGCTGACGAGGCCTTGGCGGTCGCCCTCTCCTAGGGACGCTCCTCCGGGCCTCACGAGGACGACCAGGCCGAAGAGGCGCGGGTGCCGTTGCAGCCTTTCTGCACCAGAGGAGGTGCGGCCGTGCCAGGATGCTGGGTCCCCGAGGATGTGGTTGCCCCCTCCTTCTTCTTCTTCAATGACGATGTCAGCCTAGCGGCACAAGGAGGAAGCGTCAGGAAGCCGCAGCGGAAGCAGGAGAAAGGGCAAGCTCAGGGTAGGAAACTCATTGGTCCACGGTGGTGTAGTCCCGGCGCCTCTTCAGAAGTGCGGAGCTTAGGGGCCTCGCGGCCTGGGGCACAGGCGCGCGGGCCCCAGGGGTCTGCGAGGCCGCGGTGGCCCTGGGCGGCGGTGAAGCAGGGGCGTCACCCCGAGAGATCAGCGATGATCTTCGCTTCGTCGGGACGCCGGACATCGGCTTCCCCGAGGGGGAGACCGTGGACCTCGTAGTGACCCCAGCAGGGGGCAGGACTTCCCTCAATGGGTGGTCGCCGGCAGCGTCGTCATCAGGCAAGGTGCGGAGGAGGTCGGCCTTGCACGGAGGGGAGGTCTCCCCAGACCCCTCCAGGGTGGCCGCCGAGTCCCGCTCTTCCTCCTCGCGGAATCGTCGGAGGACACCACCATCGGAACCGTCGCCACCGGGGCCTCAGAGGGCGCCGGCAGCACAAGACCACGCCCATCGAAGACAGGCATGGCGGCAGCAATCTTTGCCCCATCCGGGCGACGGTACAAGGGAACGAAGCTGTCTGGTGGGTACCCCTGGTCATCCCGAACCAAGGAGCAGAGGGCCGTGCCCAGCTCCTCGTCAGACAGGGCCTTCGGACGCAGGCGGAGGTCGTCCCCAAGCTTCCACAAGGGGCGCGCGCGTGCCTGGAGGGGAGCCACGCGGTGTGCCATGAACTCCTTGATGATCATGGCTCCCGTCAGCTTCGCCGCCCTTGGGTCGCCAGACTTCAGGTCGACGGTCATCCTCTCCAGCACCGACTCCGCCCGAGGGTCGGTGAGCTTCGCGCGGAACCACCCGTCATGGGACACGGGCATCTCCATCAGCAGCACCAGCCGGGGGTGGGAGCACTTGGCATCCATCAGGACCCACTTGCTCCTGAAGCCCTCGGCCTTCTTCCCGGCCTTCGAGATCGCGTTGGTCTTGTTGGCTGCAACAAAGTTGACGCACCCCAAGCGGTGGCCCTCCTTGATCCGGAGGAAGAAGAAGTGGCGCAACAGTGCCACGGACGGCATCACTCCGACGTACTGTTGGATTTCGGGTTCTGGCAAAACCCTTGAGGTTTGAACACTAGGGTGCGCACGAAGATCTCTCCTCCCCCTAGCACTCTCCCTCACCGCGATCTCAAGGCTCAGCGCGTCGAACTCGCAGAACAAGGGGACACGGGATTTATACTGGTTCGGGCCACCGATGTGGTGTAATACCCTACTCCAGTGTGGTGTGGTGGATTGCCTCTTGGGCTGAGGAAGAATAGTTACCAGGGAAGAACCGCCTCCTGAGGAGAGGTGCTCTTGTGCTTGCTGAGTTTGTGTGGATGAGGATGATCTGAATGGCCTCGGATCCATTGCCTCCTACTGTGGTGGCTCACCCTATTTATAGAGGTCCTGGTCCTCTTCCCAAATGCTGGCGGGAAGGGATGCCACAACGGCCAAATTTGAAGGGAGACAACTAGTACAAGTTATCCTGAATAAAGGTGGTCTTCGCCTCCCAAAGGCTCTGGTGGTGACGCCGTCTTGGGCTCCACGATGACCTCCATCCAGCCGTCCTGCTTGTCTTGGTCTCATTGCACCGATACGGAAACCTTTGCCTGATGCCTCGGGACTCCTCGCCTGCGCTTGCCTCTTTAGCACCAAAGAGGAAACGAGGACACTGCGCGTGCTGGCGCCCGCCTAGCCCTAGTCGTCATGGCTTGAGCCACAGGAACCTCGCAAGGTGTCCCTTGCCTTGATCTCTCCGCCCCTCGCGAGCCAGCCTGGTGAGGCCGCCCCCGAGGAGGTCTTGCATTGTCCGCCTCGCGAGGCTTGGCCCCTCGCGAGGGTCTTGAGTGTTTGCTGGTGAAGATGGGCCGTACAGGGCCACTGGTGGAGCCACACCGTGGGCTGCAGGCACGCAAGTCTGGGGACCCCCGTTCCCAGGACGCCGACAGTATCCCCCGGGCCCAAGGCATGCTCGGACTTGGCTTCGAGGCGAAGCCAAGGGGCAAGTGTGGTGCGCCGCAGGCCCCAACAGCCTGCGGCCTCGGTTGATGCGTGGCGATTGATGGGACGTGGGCGTCTCCGCTTCCCCATGCTACCTCAGCAACTGCCCGACTTGACGAGTCCCTGCTGCATGCAGAGAAAAATCGTCATTGCATGTGATCGTGGGGATCGCCGGTTGGCCTTCTCCCGCTATAAATGATGCGGGGGCGGAGCCCCTGTTGCTCATCCCTTGCTGCTCCGCTCGCTTCTTCTCCCTTGCTTCATCGCTAGCAGCGACACCCATGGCGCCTGCAAAGAGGTTCTTGACCGCAGAAAAGAGGAAGGCCCGCCAGGAGGGGCCCGGCTTGCCGCCGCCTAAGAGGGCGCGCGGCCGTCCCCGCAAGCACACCACAGCCCCCGCCATGGCCCCTCGCGACCGCGGCGGCGCCTCTTCGCGCAGTGGGAGTCACCCAGGTCGTGGCAGCACCGTCGATGAAGGGAAGCGCGCCATGGTCACGCGGCCTCCCCGACCGTGCTTCCACTCGGCGGAGGTGCTGCTGGAGTTCGCCGTGTGGTCAGAGAACCCGGCCGGCACCTGGCTTTAGCTCCTGCGCTTCTTTGCCGGCGAGCTGCCCGCCACGGGTCCAAGCAGTCTCTGGCTACAGGCGGACGGCTGCTGCAGCAAGGCTTCATGGGTCGCGGTCGAGGTCTCTGTTGCGGGAAACGCAGCCCTGGCCCGCGGCTGGCAGACGTTTGCCCGCGCGCGGCCTGGGCCGGCGGTGCACCCTCCAGTTCAATTAGGATGGCAACGCGACCCTCTATGTGAGGGTGTTTGGGGAAGATGGTCGTCGCGTGGGGTGCTGCCCTAAGGACAACGACGGCGGTGAGGTGCTCAGCCTCGGCGACGGCCGCGACGAGGGTGAAGGCGGGCTTTTCCTTGGCGTCGGCCATGGGTCGTCCAGCTACGGCGGCTCTTCTTCTGGCAACAGCTCCAGCAGCGGCGGCTACGACTAGCCGCTAGGCCGCAGCGCCTGTTTCGAGGGTGGCATTGGGTCATCTCGTCGCCGCGCTCCAGTGAAGCGCGAGGAGGGGTCTGGCTGAGCCCAGGAGAGCGCCATGGGCCCATCCTCGCGAACTGCTACGGGGGCACGCGCCACTTTTGTTTCGTTCTTCCTTTTCTTCCTGCATTAAGAGAGAGACAAGTATGGGGCCCCGCAGGGGCATGCAACGAACCATGACTTCCAAGTTGCTATGCTATGTTTATCGTTCCTGTGTCACGTTGCAGCATCGGCGTTTTATGTAGGTGCGTAGAAATAACTTAGCTTGGCACACTCGAAGTAGTTTCCGCCTCGTGAGGCGCGCATTTCCCAGTGCCTGGTGAGGCCTCCTTGGCTTGGGAGGCGTCAAGGAACTGCAAAAATTCGTTAGGAAACTCTTATTCTTCCGAGCCCTGGTCGCAGGCGCAGCCGGCCACGACCCAGCGCTTCACATCGCGGTACCCGAGGGGCACGGATTGAGAGAGGTGTGCCAGCTTGCGAGCTCGAGCGAGGGTGCCTCGCGAAGAACAGGAAAAATGCTCACGAGGGCACCTGTCCAGCCCCCTCGCGAGGCATGTGAGGGAGAGTACGGGTCAAAACAAGGATCCGAGGGCAAAAACGGAGGCAAAAGGCGATGGAACCAAGCCGGGAAGGAACACCAGAAAGCAAATTTTCATTAAAGAGGGGCAAGCCAACTATGGAAATATAATGAAAAGCCCCGTCCGGCACCTAGTCTAGTCTTCTCACCAGCGCGGAGCTAAGTGCTGCCACTAGGACGTGGGAGGGAGCCCCCGAGGCCCGAGGGCGGCACTCCTGAGACTCTGGGGCGTGTACAACCCCACTCATTATTACATGAGAGTGTCACGAGCGGAGACCTTCACAGGCATTGGGCCTTGCTTCACAGGCGCCGGGCCTTGTTTCATGGGTAGAACTTCCGGAGGTGCTGGATGTTCCAGGCGTTCTGGATGGGGACCCCATCCTGCATCTCCAGGTGCACGGCGCCGGGCCTGGAGACGTGGGCGACCTTAAACAGGCCCTCCCACATGGGTGAAAGCTTATGCAGCCCTTCCCTGGAGAGCACCCGCCTTAGGACAAGGTCACCCACCTCGAGCGTCCTGGAGCGGACGCTGCGACAGTGATACCGCCGCAGCGAAGCGTGGCTTCGCGGCGGCGTTCCTCCCCCAGTACGAGGTCCATCCCCCGCATGGCGTCCTATTGCGCCTCATCAAACGCCGGGACCTACGTGGAGCGATGCTTGACCTCGTGAGGGAGAACCGCTTCTGCTCCGTAGACGAGGAAGAACGGGGTCTCGCCTGTTGGCTTGGTGGCGGTGGTGCGGATGGACCATAGCACAGACTGGAGCTCATCGTGCCAGCCCCTGCCGCAAGCCTCGAGCTTCTTCTTGAAGGTCCTGGTCTTGAGGCCTCTCAGGACCTCCGCGTTGTCGCGTTCGTCCTGACCATTGCTCCTAGGGTGTGCCACCGAAGCATGGCAGATCTGCGTTCCAAGGTTAGCACAATATGTCTTGAAGAGATTGCTAGTGAACTGCGAGCTATTGTCGGTGATGATGCGATTAGGGACCCTGAACCGTGTCACGAGACCCTTGATGAACTTGACCGCAGATCCGGCCGGGATGGTGCGGACAGCTTCTACCTCCGCCCATTTGGTGAACTTGTCGATGGCGATGTAGAGGTAGCGGTAGCCCCCAGGCGCTCGAGGGAACGGGCCTAGGATATCAAGCCCCTAGACTGCAAATGGCCACGAGAGCGGGATGGTCTGGAGGCCCTAAGCTGGCTGATGGATCTGCTTGGCGTGGAATTGACAGGCCTCGCAGGATTTCACCAGCTCAGTCACGTCGTTGAGCACCGTAGGCCAGTAGAACCCGCTGCGGAATGCCTTGTTGACGAGGGTTCGTGACGACGAGTGGTGCCCGCAGTCTCCGCCGTGTATTTCATATATTTCATACATCACATATATTTCATTCATCACATCCTTTTGGCCATATCACATCACAAGGCATATGCTGCAAAAACAAGTTAGACGTCCTCTAATTGTTGTTGCATGTTTTTACGTGGCTTCTATAGGTTTCTAGCAAGAACGTTTCTTACCTACGTAAAACCACAACGTGACATGCCAACTTCTATTTACCCTTCATAAGGACCCTCTTCATCGAATCCGATTCGACTAAAGTGGGAGAGACAGACACCCGCTAGCCACCTTATGCAACTAGTGCATGTCAGTCGGTCGAACCTGTCTCACGTAAGCGTACGTGTAAGGTCAGTCCGGGCCGCTTCATCCCACGATGCCGCCGAAACAAGATAAGACTAGTAGTGGCAAGAAAATTGACAACATCTACGCCCACAACAAGTTTGTGTTCTACTCGTGCATAGAAACTACACATAGACCTAGCTCATGATGCCACTGTTGGGGATCGTTGCAGAAATTAAAATTTTTCTACGCATCACCAAGAACAATCTATGGAGTCTTCTAGCAACGAGAGGGAAAAGAGTGCATCTACATACCCTTGTAGATCATGAGCGGAAGCGTTCAAGTGAACGGGGTTGATGGAGTCGTACTCGTCGTGATCCAAATCACCGATGACCGAGCGCCGAACGGACGACACCTCCGCGTTCAACACACGTACGGTTGGGGAAGACGTCTCCTCCTTCTTGATCCAGCAAGGGGAAGGGAGAGCTTGATGTAGATCCAGCAGCACGACGGCGTGGTGGTGGAAGCAGCGGGGATCTCGGCAGGGCTTCGCCAAGCTCAGCGAGAAGGAGAGGTGTCACGGGAGGGAGAGGGAGGCGCCAGGGGCTTGGGTGCTGCTCCCATGCGCCTCCCCACTATATATAGGGGTGGAGGGGGCTGGTTTCTTGCCCTCCAAGTCCATTGGGGCGTTGGCAAAGGTGGGGGAAATAAATCCCATCATTTCCCTTCCCCACCGATTGTTATCCCCCCTTTTTAGGGATCTTGATCTTATCCCTTCGGGATATGATCTTATTCCTTCTAAGGTGGGATCTTGGTGCGCCTTGACCAGGGATGTGGGGCCTTGCCCCCACTACCCACGTTCATGTGGGTCCCCCCATGCAGGTGGGCCCCACTTCAGAACCTTCTAGAACCTTCCCGGTACAATACCGAAAAATCCTGAACATTTTCCGGTGGCCAAAATAGGACTTCCCATATATAAATCTTTACCTCCGGACCATTCCTGAACTCCTCGTGACGTCCGGGATCTCATCCGGGACTCCAAACAACTTTCGGTTAACTGCATACTAATATCTCTACAACTCTAGCGTCACCGAACCTTAAGTGTGTAGACCCTACGGGTTTGGGAGACATGCAGACATGACCGAGACGACTCTCCGGTCAATAACCAACAGCGGGATCTGGATACCCATGTTGGCTCCCACATGTTCCACGATGATCTCATCGGATGAACCACGATGTCGAGGATTCAATCAATCCCGTATACAATTCCCTTTGTCAATCGGTACGTTACTTGCCCGAGATTTGATCGTCGGTATCCCAATACCTTGTTCAATCTCATTACCGGCAAGTCACTTTACTCGTACCGTAATGCATGATCCCGTGACCAAACACTTGGTCACATTGAGCTCATTATGATGATGCATTACCGAGTGGGCCCAGAGATACCTCTCCGTCATACGGAGTGACAAATCCCAGTCTCGATTCGTGCCAACCCAACAGACACTTTCGGAGATACCCGTAGTGCACCTTTATAGCCACCCAGTTACGTTGTGACGTTTGGCACACCCAAAGCACTCCTATGGTATCCGGGAGTTGCACAATCTCATGGTCTAAGGAAATGATACTTGACATTTGGAAAAGCTATAGCAAACGAACTACACGATCTTGTGCTATGCTTAGGATTGGGTCTTGTCCATCACATCATTCTCCTAATGATGTGATCCCGTTATCAATGACATCCAATGTCCATAGTCAGGAAACCATGACTATCTGTTGATCAACGAGCTAGTCAACTAGAGGCTCACTAGGGACATGTTGTGGTCTATGTATTCACACATGTATTACGATTTCCGGATAACACAATTATAGCATGAACAATAGACAATTATCATGAACAAGGAAATATAATAATAACCATTTTATTATTGCCTCTAGGGCATATTTCCAACATGCCTTGTTGCCCCTACTGTCACTGGGAAAGGACACCGCAAGATTGAACCCAAAGCTAAGCACTTCTCCCATTGCAAGAAAGATCAATCTAGTAGGCCAAACCAAACTGATAATTCGAAGAGACTTGCAAAGATAACCAATCATACACAAAAGAATTCAGAGAAGATTCAAATATTGTTCATAGATAAACTTGATCATAAACCCACAATTCATCGGTCTCAACAAACACACCGCAAAAGAAGATTACATCGAATAGATCTCCACAAGAGAGGGGGAGAACATTGTATTGAGATCCAAAAAGAGAGAAGAAGCCATCTAGCTAATAACTATGGACCCGAAGGTCTGAGGTAACACACATCATCGGAGAGGCTATGGTGTTGATGTAGAAGCCCTCCATGATCGATGCCCCCTCCGGCGGAGCTCCGGAAAAGGCCCCAAGATGGGGTCTCACGGGTATAGAAGGTTGCGGCGGTGGAATTAGGTTTTTGGCTCCGTATCTGGTAGTTTGGGGGTACGTAGGTATATATAGGAGGAAGAAGTACGTCGGTGGAGCAATGTGGGGCCCACGAGGGTGGAGGGCGCCCCCTACCTCGTGCCCTCCTGGTAGCTTTCTTGACGTAGGGTCCAAGTCCTCTGGATCACGTTCGTTCCGAAAATCATGTTCCTGAAGGTTTCATTCCGTTTGGACTCCGTTTGATATTCTTTTTCTGCGAAACTCTGAAATAGGCAAAAACATCAATTCTGGGCTGGGCCTCCGGTTAATAGGTTAGTCCTAAAAATAATATAAAAGTGTATAATAAAGCCCGATAATGTTCAAAACAGAATATAATATAGCATGGAACAATCAAAAATTATAGATACGTTGGAGACGTATCAGGAGTGCTCGCTCGAGGTGAGCGTGGTGGCGCCTTCCACGCCCGCGCCCGCGCCCATCGACCTCAACGCCACACCGGTTGCCGGTGGCTCGTCATCCGGAGGCACGAGGAAACGCGTGCGGCAGATGCCAGTCGACATGCTGTCGGGCGCACGCAACCTATTCGACGGAATGCCGGCCTCCGGCGACGAGGACTACATGTAGAACATGATCTTCGAGGGTGGTGTGCCGGCTGCTGGCTACGATCCCGATGAGACACAAAGCCAGGACGGTTGAGGGGCATTCACGCCATCCACCTTTGATCAAGATCAGACGGCCTTCATGCGTGATTAGGTCGGCCTGGACCTGGACGGCTTCCCACTCGACCACGAGTTTCCGGAAGACTACGGGCAAGAGGAAGAGGAACAGTGCGACATCGAAGGGGAGCCTTTGTTCGACGACGAGCTCGTCAACCAAGCCGCCGGGGCGAAGCCGAAGCGCAAGAGCAAGCGGACCAAGGCATACACGGCGGCCGAGGACAAGCTTCTTTGCGAGTGTTGGAGAGACATTGGGCAAGACCCCAAGACGGGCGCCGAACAAAAGCATTCAACTTTTTAGATTCGTGTCCACCGTGAGTTCCATGAGCGCAAGAAGTTTCCGCCGTACCAAATAGTAAGCACGCGCGGGTGGGTGTCCATTTTGAAGCGATGGAGGGTGATCCAACAAGAGTGCAACAAGTTTTGTGCCACTCTTGAGTGTCAAGGCCCGCTCCGCGAGCGGCATCGACATGCAAGACATGGTATGCTAGCAAGCCGCCCTCTTTTGTGTCATCAAGTTTATGCGTGCGTGTTCATTTGCATACCATTTGCCAATACGCTTGCATGAAATACATTTGTAGGCATTTCAAGCTTTGGAGGCATTCAAGGTCCAACACAATGGCAAGTGCTTCAACCTCTCCCATTGCTTTAGGGTCATCAAAGGCGAGGAGAAGTTCAAGGCGCAATATGCCGTCTTCAAGTCGAGTGGGGGGAAGCAAGCCGTGGAGGAGGTTGGGGACGGCGAGAAGGCACGGCCACGGGGGAAGACCAACTCCAAGAAGGAGGACAAGCGGGATGTGGCGTCGAACGCCTTGATCGCAAGCGTGGAGGGCATGATGAGCAAGAAGGACTCAAGGGAGGAGGAGCGCCGACGTTACAAAGAAGAGCAAATGAACGCCTTCATGGAGATCCAAAGGAGGAGGCTTGAGATGGACGCGGAGAAGCAATCCAAGATGCTTGAGATGGAGGCGGAGAAGCAAGTCAAGATGCTAGAGATCGAGGCCGCCAACGCCAAGACCAAGGCGAAAAAAGTGGCTCTTGCGAGCATGATGACAGGGGTGGAGATCATGAAGGTGGATCTCAACATCGTGTCGCCAAGGAAGAGGCCGTGGTTCGAGAAGATGCATACCGACATACTCAAGTTCGACGACGAGTGATCTATGGCAGTGAGTGCCATCCTTTTCTTGTATGCCGGCAGATGTGCTGGCATGACCACGGGGCCGCGATGATGTGGTCGAACTCAAGTCCCATCCCTTTTTTGTGTGCTGGCGTGTGTGCCGGCCGCTGGCGAGTACGCCGACATGAACTGTGTGGTGATATTTTTTAAAGCCGGCATTGTATGCCAGCGCTGGCATGGTGTCGGCATGAGACATGACCGCTGGCATGATCTATGACCGCGGGTCTTTTCTAAAAATTGAGTGCGGATATGAAATGGGTCGGCGTGTTGGGCGCATCGCCGACCCAAATCTAAAACAAGATGAACGCCGGGCGAGCGGCCGACCCAAACGTGTCCATTTGGGTCGCATTTGGGTCGGATGTTGGAGTTGCTCTTACTGACGTCGCGGTGGACTGTTCTACGCGATCATTTCCCATCCCTGAAGTCTATCTAATTCTAAACAAGTAAAACACCGTGGCCCGTGGTTTGGAGTTTAGACGTTTGGTACAGGTCAGTAATCTTGCCCTGCCTGCCTGGTTTTCCCAAATGAAGCGACTCGCGTACAGCTTGACAGAATTTGCCTGCCGGACAACGCCCAACCGAACAACGACGCCAAGCGAAGCGAAGCGCCGGGCCGCCGGGATACCAAACAAATAGCCCTGCCGCACGAGGTGCACGACGTGGACCCCGCACGTCGGCGCGGGCGATTCCACCGACTGCCCCCACCATTTCCCCGCCGCCCGGCAACCGCCCGCGCAGCGCAGCCGCCTTGGAAACGACGAGGCCAAGGGAGCCAAATCCCGGCACGGCAGGACTCCTCCACCTTTCCCCACCGAACAGCAACAACCACCCGGAATCCGGTGGAAGAATCGGCGGGGGAATCCTCTCAGATTCGGCGGGCGATCGTTATGCGCTGATGGCGCCCTGCCCTGGCGTCGCGGGCGTGCACGCGCGCTGGACGGCGCGGGCGCTGGCCGGCGCCTTCCTCGACCTCGCCATCGTCTACGCCTTCCTCTGCGCCGCGGCCGCCGCGTCCGCGGCCTCCGCCCTCCTCGCGCTCTTCCGCCTCCGCCTCCCCTGCACCTGCTCCCGCCCGCACCTCCCCTGCCTCTTCGCCTTCCTCTTCCGCTACCCCTCCCGCGTCCTCGAGTCCCTCCTCCTCTCCCTCCGCTCCCGCTTCCCCTTCGTCTTCAACTCCGACGACGACAGCCTGGACGAGGGGGAGGACGAAGACGAGTCCGTCGATGAGGAAGAGGAGGGGGTGAATCTGAAGCGGGAGGTGGACGAAGGGAATGACGTCTCGGCGCTGCAGCAGGAGCTGGACAAGGAACGCAGCGCCGCAGCATCCGCGGCCGAGGAGGCCATGGCGATGATCCTGCGTCTGCAGAAGGAGAAATCGTCCTTGGAGATGGAGGTGCGGCAGCAGCGCCGCACCTCTGATGAGCGCTGCGCCTTCTACGAGGATGAGGTGGAGGAGCTCAAGGACATCTTGCTCATGAGGGAGCGCGAGACCAGGTCTTTGCAGAAAGAGGTGGAGTCCTACCGGCGGATGCTTGGTCTCACCGGGGATGATGATGACGAGGAGGTGGAGATGATGACGCCGCACAGTTACTTTCTAGAGGGCGAGCCAAGCTCTTCCAGATCGGTTGATAAGAATGCGGGGGTTCAACCTGGGAATAATTCTGTCTTCAGCTTCCAGAAGCAGTTCGTGCGCCAACAAGTGTCGCCCATTCGTGTGGGTCGTGTTAAGGATGGGAATGAGGACAGTCTGCCTTTTCAGGCACTTGGAGAAGTTCCTGTGGTCGGATCGAAATTGGGGGCAGATAGATGCGAAGATGATGGCACGGAGACGGTGGTAGTTCTCCCCCTATCTGCCCGGAGTTTGTGCTTGCCCCAATCTGCACGATGTCTGGATCAAGGTGGTGATGTTGAAGTTAATGCTGCAGCTGGTATGAAAGGTATGGAAGAGCTGACTGCTGATGAATTTCAGGAGGTGGACAGTGGGCGTCTGGACAAGACTTGCCATGATTTTGCGGCAAGCGACAATGATGCAAATATATTTGATGTGCATGTTGTTGATGATATTTGCCTCTCCAATGAAGGTATGTGCAGACTGCAGATGGAGAAATAAAACTCGGTTGATATTTGCTATACTATCTAGCATGTGACAGGATTAAGTTCTTTTCTATTGCGATAAACATAATGCTACAAATCTGCTTGTACTTCTCCTGATTGCTGATTATTATTGGATCTTTATTGATCTTGGTTCAATCAATTCATTTATTGGTTTGCCTAAATGCTGCTATGTTAGTTTATTAAAACCATGTTGGTTATTGGATATTTTGCTTTGAGTTCACATGCTACCTCGCATAATTTTGTTTTGTCAACTGGATATTATTTATCATATTTACCACACAAAAAGTGTTGCAACTAGTTTCTCATATTGATATATACATGTGTACCTGCATCCTCTTGAATTTTGTTAACTACTTTCGAATATTTTTCCATGTGTGCTGGCATGACATGCTTAACCCCTATTGTATTTTGGCTGTGCTTTGGTTATTTCACCAGCATGACATGTTGAACACCTAGGTCAATTCATTTTAAGAAACTATTATGGTTGCAGAATCATTTGAAACTGGTACTGAAAATGAGATGTCATGTTCCTATGCAGTTAAAGGCCTGATCGGTCGAAGCTTCTCTGATGCAACAATGCAAGCAGACAAGTTGCAGAATCGAGCTGCCGCAGATGATCTCCTGGGGAAAAGTCTGAATGCGATCAAAGGTGCACAAAACAAGATAAGGCTTGCAGCAAGTGAAAGGAGGCAATCGTTACAGTTGCAACTCTTAGAGGATATAGCTGACCAACTTCAAGAAATCAAAGATGTTGCAGATGCAGGGCGACACTTACACTGTATTTCTCCTAAAATTTCAAAGAAAAGCTAGGTATGGATGGAATTTCCTCTAGTTGTTTTCTTTAAATACAGCATTCTGATGGTGCCGCAACATCACGACATACCTAGGCAATATATACAAACTATCGGATCCTAATTTTTCCAGTATATGACTAATTCCACTATGGAACCTCATTAAGCCCACATATGCTGATGTATATCATCAGGCTCCGTATTTCATGCATGATAAGAAGGCATAAGTTTTTGGGACTTCTTTTTTCTCTAACCTTGTTTGTTTCTTTTGGGGAGATGGTAGTAAATTAAGACATTTCATTGTGTTTTCTTTGATTGTACCGCACTACAGATAACATTGTTTATGTGCATTTTCGCATGTCCTGGTACTTATAGTATGATAGATAGGTATCAAGAATATGTCAGAGCTTGATTATGATACCGTGTTGCAACTGTTACCAGGCTGTCGCAGTGTCATTTTGCAGAACTTACTTTAACTAGTTGGGTTCACTGTCCGCACTTTGCACAATGGACTACAACTTTTAAACTACCTAGGATAACGAGTAAATATAACTTATATTTATTGTAAAATAGTAATAAACCATGTTTCTATGGTCTACTTACTACTTAGGTTGATAGGCGCATAGTTGCTGAATCGGTAAGAAGTGCTCGGTTCATGAGAGATTGCATTTCTGATTGGTCTATCTGGAGATCAGTGTTATGCAACGTTTACGAGTCGAAGAGTCGACGAGTCGTTCCAAGGTTGAGACTCATAGACTAGTCTAGACTAGTGCGAGACTAGTCGACATGGTACTGTAGCACTGAACTTACAGTACATAACTAATAATACCTAGTAGTAGTATGTAGTATTACACTATATAAGTATACAAGTACAGTATACAATTGAAACAAGCAAAGTGGAGTCACTGAGGCAGAGCAGCACCAGCAACTAGCAGCAAGCACAGCAGCACCAGCAGTCTATCTGCGAGCAGAGCAGCACCAACAGCAAGCAGAGCAGCACCAGCAGTCCAGCAGCGGAGCAGAGCAACAGCAGCGGCAAGCCAAGAAGAAAGAGGAGGAGAAAGGAGGGGCAAGGCAGAGCAGCACCAGCAGTCCAGCAGCGAGGCAGAGCAGCACTGAGGCTCACCTGCCTGAAGAGGAGAAGAGCACGAGGGGCCGGCGGCGCGAGGAGGGGCGCGAGACGAAGGAGCAGGAGGGGCGCGAGACGAAGGCGATGGTGGAGCTTCAGATCCGCGACGTGGGGCCGGCGACGGTGGAGCTTCAGATCCGCGGCGGCGGGCGTCCAGCGGCCGGCGGCGCGAGGAGGGCTCGACGGGCGCGTCCAGCAGCCGGCGGCGCGTCCAGGTGAGGAGGGGAAAGAAAGGATTAGGTCTCCCGCGGGATGAGGCATCATATTTATACTCCCCCAGTTTTTTGAGTCGTTCGACTCGAACATGTCGACTAGTCTGGACTAGTCGTCGACTAGTCGATGACTGGCTCGACTCGTACAAGTAGTCTACACGAGAAACCGAGTCGACAGCCAGTTTGCGACTCATAGACTAGTCGAGCGACTAGTCTAGACTAGTCGTTCGACTCGTAATCGTTGGTGTTATGCACTTCTTGCAGGGCCTATGCCATAGTTCTTGAAACAAAACAATAAGTCCTGCATGTTTGCTTCATGACCTTAGCATTGTGTGTTTCTGGTTGCATTTCTGGTTGGCTATCCTCACGTGGTGTTTGGTTTGGATTACATGGATGCCCAAGTTTGCCTTTCAGAAATTTGGTATCTTTGATCAGATTTGGCCTTTGGCATATTGCCAAACTTTCGTAAGGTTCCATTGTCATTCTCTCTTTAGTTCTTCTTTTAGCAGAAATTTATGTCAATTCATGGGCATGTAATGACCAAATTGGTAAATATCGTTCTCTTGGCAAAGTATCTTAGGGCTATTTTGGTCACTGTACAAACAAATAAATTGTTGGTCCCTCTTTTTTGAGTTGTAAATCACCATTACAAAATTCTTGCAACAAACCCATGAATAGCAATATCTGATCAAAGTTGTAAAGTTTTGCATCTCTAGCCTTCAAAACTAGTAGCCACAAGAAATAACTATTAAACTGCAACTCTACTGCGCTAATTCCCTGGCAGATTGCTTTGTATACTTGTTTGTTGCGTTGCTACTTGTCCAAAATGTAATGACCTGGAGATGCCATAAATCTTCTACGACACATCAATTAACCTTTTTCTTTACACATTCAGCCTGGAACAGTTATTACATTCTTAGTTATTCAGGAACACCTGATGCGAAAGAAAACTGGGCCACCATCAATAGCATTTCATTTCATTCAACCAAAACAACTAATGCTTGCCATTTTTGGATGCAAATCGGCTGTTGAATTGCTCACAAAACATTTATAGAAACATTGAGTTATATAACAGCCCTTTGGTCAAGTATGTTGGAGCAAATCATCCTTGCCACTAAGGAAACGCATGCCATTTAAATTTTAGAGCATATGTAGGCTTAATATTTTCTTGTGCTTGTAATAAATGTTTAATTTCATATGTACTTGCCTTTCTTAAAAAGTGTGCCGTGCACAGTAACATTTATTTTACAGTTTTCTTCCACCTCAACAATAATATTGCAAGGTATGAAATCACGTAGAATATGCAAGTATATACACTTGTGAACATTAAGAGAAATGATTTATCATGTTTTAGTTATATTAGTTGAACATCCAAAGCACGTGCGCATTTACTAGTAGGACAATAGTTTGGCTTTAGTCATAAATATATGTTGCACAATAAAGCGACTTCTTACACCTGAGTTGTGTAGAACCACTGGAAGCGGAACTGTTTCCTTTTCCTTTTCGGACATATCCACTTGAAGTTTTATTTTTGCCACTATATTCTTGCAGGACAGGCATATTTTGTCACGGCGGCACGTACATAGAGGTTTACTGAGTGCTTGTAATCATATTTTATCTTAAACTGATTGTGTACTTTGTGTGCAGATTAATTTCTCATTTGTAGTTTGATCAGCATTAAACGTAGTATGCCAAATATCTTCTGCAGATTAATTTATT